>NC_070613.1:38827500-39030000 GCF_027172205.1 Podarcis raffonei | reverse complement strand
CCCAGAAGTCACAAACCCGGCTTCATTTCCTGGCTGTACCCCAGACACCCTGCTGCCCTCGCCACAAAAATCTTTCAGGATACTAAGACTGCAAATCTGGTCAGCTTATTTTAGCCAATTGCATACTTTTTCTTCAATTTTTATTTTTTTTAAGGATAGGGGAAATTTAAGCCAATTATTATTATTTGCTTCAAAACATTTATTGCCCTTTTTTGTTTGTTTGATTCAACGAAGCACAACCATTTTAGGGTTTTTTTTCTTTCTTTCCTCCCTGTGCCTGTCTGACAGAATAATACTTTACTGTGGAGTATTTGTGTATGTATTTCGTGTCGTGGTCCTGAAGAAAGAGATATTTGTCCTTGATGCCATTAATGCCTTTTTGGCAGCTAATCCTGAACAAATCACATGTAGCTGCAATAAGAGATTGTCACACTGTTGGGGGGAAATTTGCTAAACGAAAGCCCTCTAGAATAACACTGACATTAGCAGAGACCAAAGGCACAGCTCCAAGGATACTTTGCCATTCTTCTGCAGCAAAACTGTATTTAACAACCATAATAACAAAAAGACACAAAGCGCACATAAGTGCCTCTCACAAAATGAAAGGGGTTGGGGTTGGGTTTTTAAAAAATAAAAATAAAAACACACACACATTGTTTAAGTGTTCTGTGCTATTTGTCGCTTGAATTGAATGAAAAGAAATTCCAGTGGTAAACTGAGCTCTTAAATGTAAGGTGGCAAAACTCTGTTTTCCTCTGTGCTATGATCCTAAATTATAGCAGCGCCCACTAGAGCTGCTTGAGCTATGGTTGTGTCGGTGTGTCTGTTCAAATAAACCCACCACTTAAGCAAAAAAATTGTGATTTAACCACAACACTGCCTGTCAGGGGTGTTGGCTTTTTGCTCGTTACATTTTTTAAAAAAAATAAAATCCAAAAGGGAAAGTTAAAGCTGGAAAAGTACTTATGAACGCCTTTGTTTAAAAATTCTCCAGAGGCATTTTGCTTTAAAGACAAGCCTTGCACTGCTAGGCAGAAAAAGAAACCATTTTTTGGCAACAGCTTCATTTAGATCATAAATTGAATTAAAACATTGGTTTCAATGAATCACTGTTGTGAAACTCATTCTTAAAAGCAAAGTGAAATGTCTCTCACAAAGAGACGTTTTCTTCTGCAGCTCAACTGCAGGGTGGCCTGTATAAGTTGTACCAAAGTAAAACTCGAAATCCTGCACAGAGATCTAGGGGCCAAAAAAACCCTGGCCTCACGCACATTATGAACACTTAGCAAGTTCACCAGCATTTACTCACACACTAGTGACATCCAGGCTAGACAACTGGAATGGATGCTATATGGGGCTGCCTTTAAAGATGGCTCAGAAACTTCAGCTGCCTGGCTGGATGGATTTGTTAGAATTGGGGGGGGGTAAGGTGCTCAGAGCAGCAGTTACTACTGTATGACTTGTCCTGGTTTCTCATGCAGTTCCAGGCTCATTTTAAGGTGCTGGCATTACACACTAAAACTAGGGAAGGAAACATGGTGCCCTCTAGATACTGTTGATCTATGACTCCCATCACGCCTGGCCAGTGACCATGTTAACTGAGGCTGTTAGGAACTAGGAGTCCAACATCTTCTGGATGGCATCATGTTGACCTGCTCTGAAGTCCTGAATAGTTTGATACCAGGTTCACTTATATCAACTTGCCTGCTTTTTGGGATCATCAGATGCCCTTCTTGTAGGCTCACCAGTGAGGTCAATCACCTGTCGGGCATGAGAAATAGGTCCTCTCCAGAGGTGGCCCCACAGCTATATAATCTCTTCTGGGTATGGTGTGCAGGGCTGCTTCCTGACAGACCTTTAATGGTTGTAAACATCTCAGTTTGTCTTTTTCTTAAAAGATGCTGTGGTCCTAATGGCAAGAGCTAGGATTGAAATGGTACTATGGCTGGTTTCAAGGATATTCTGAAGGTCTGAAATTGTCTTATTAATTGTGATAGCCTTCTTAATGCTTACTTTATTCTGATATTGTTCTTTGTATTTTTGACTGGTGCATTGCACCACCCTTTTTACAGAAGCTGTCTTGTGGGGGCATTTGCCCCTAAAAAGTGGCTTATAAACTCAATAAATAAATAAACTAACTAACATGTACAATTAATTCTGCTGCTTCTTGTCAGGGGAGAGGGATGGCATTGAAGGGCCCAGGTTCTAAGCAGTAGAAACCCTGCTCAGCTGAATAGCTGTGATAATGTGGCGTAATGCTGTGTGTGCTGGACCAGGACCTGGGAGGCCAGAGTTCGAATCTCCATTGGGCCCCATCTACATTGTACATTTAAATAAGTCTCATACAACTTTAAACAGTTATGGCTTCCCCCAAAGACTCCTGGGAAGAATAGTTCTTTAAGAATGTGGAGAGTTCTTAAGAGACCCCTATTCCCCTCACAGAGGTACAGTTCAGGGAGTGGTTTAACAGTCATTCCCTTTCCCCAGGGAACTCTGAGAATGGTAGCTCTAAAGGGGAATAGGGGTCTCCTACGAATTCTCAGTACACTTAAGAAACTGCAGTTCCCAGGATTCTTTTGATGAAGCCACAACTGTTTAAATACAGCTCCAAGTGTCTCTAAGTCTCTAAGGCTGCCATATTTTGAAGAGCAAAAAAGAGGACACATTTGCCGACTTCTGCTTTCAACTATGGAACTCTATGATCTCATCATGAAAAAGAGGATGTGTCCTGGAAAAAGAGGACATATAGCAACCCTATCTCAGTCATGAAACTCATTGGGTAATCTTGGGCTTGTCGCCAAGTCTAACCTACCTCACAGGGCTGTTCTGAGGATAAATTGGAGAGGAGGAGAGCCATGAGCCAAAAAAAGATGATTTCCTTGGCGGAAAGGTGGCATATAACTGAAATAATGAAATAAAATGTTTTAATCCTGCATGAAAATCCTTTCCAGAACAGATGCATTTCCACCCCCACCCCAACCCCGCAGAATGGCCAGCGGTTTTCTAAAAAACAGAATGAAGCAGGTGAAAAATGCTTGCTCCTACTTTAAAATAATATGAGCATGCTTTCCAAGGTACAAATATATTTTTCTTTCTCCTTTTTCATAGTGCTAAACGTACTCTAAAACTGAAGGCATTTTTAGATGTTGTTAGGATGTTAGATGCTTGGTGATAGGGAGATGCAACAGTTGCTGCTCCTTTGAGGGTTCCATGCCTGGCAATGACTTCTCTAAATAATATCTTGTGATATTACACAGACAAAAATGTTCTGAACTAGAAGTGCCATGGTGTTTATGTACTGATGGACAGCACTATTATATCACCAATTTCATTGCTTTGTCTCACACGCGAGGTTCAAACAAACACACCAAAAAAAATTCAAGAGGGAGCCAAGAAAAGAAAGATGGAAGTAGCTGTTTGCAAAAGGTCCACACACACAAATGAGAAGCTATAGCTCAGCCCTAACATTTCAAACATTAAGCTGGCGACATCTATATTATAAAATGAGTGGTGCCCACATGCTTACATTGTTATGAGTCACCATCACATAAGGTAAGTATATCAGCAAATCATATGCAGGTTGAAGCCTGTCAGCTTGGCTCCTCTCTATATGCTCCTCCTTGGCTCCTACTTCTGCTGGAGGAAATTAATAAAGTATCCCACAACTAGGAAGCAATATACCTCCTGCCATTTCAGGCACTCGCCTACAGTTGTTAACTTTTCTTGGACTTGACATCAGTACCTGACAGCATCAGGCACTGCTGGAATGCAGCCAGTCCAACAGAGCCCAACAGCCTTGAAACCTGTCTTGACCCTCCTGTCTTCTCATTCCACATGCCACAGGCTTATCTAGCAGCAATGGCTGGGTCCAGGACTGCCTTATGTAGTGTCCTGGGCTACCTGATATGGTGTCACTTCAGCATACTGTGGAAAATAAAAATAGCACATGACTTCCCAGTTCCATCCTCTGGTGCCGTTAGCCCACAGCTAGGGATTCGCCAAGGGGGGACCCACTTAAACCTGGAGTTTCTCTAAATAGAGCCAAAACAGTGGCGGAGAACTGTTCTGTTCCAGGCAGTGGCCTCAGCACTTGTGAGCACTAGGCATGAGCTCAGGTTCCAGCAAAGAAGCAAGGCAATGTCAAGCAAGCCCAAGTTCAGGTGCTGGTAGGCCCCATTGTTGTAAATCCCATTGTTTGCTGTATGTGCTGAAGTACATAAATGTCCTAAGTGCTGATAATTTCAAGTACTTTTCAAAAAACATACTCCTGATTTCATATCATGCTCTATGAATATGTTTGGTGCCCACGTAAAAGCTGTCTGAAAATTCAACGGCTTGAATAAGCCTGTACATGCTTACTCAGAAGTAAACTTCACTAAGTTCACCAAGGCTTGGTCCCATACAAGGGTACAAAGGATCTCATCCTATGTCATCAACAGAATTGGATATCACACCTTGGTCATCAAATCAACAATTCATTTCTGATGCACAGCAACTTTCCAGTACCTCTTTTTCACCCCCTAGAATATGTGCCAACTCCCAATTAATTCATAACATATATTTATGCATGTAAAATAGGTACTTGTGTATGCAAAGTATTCCCATTGCACCAAATAGGAACACACTTTTTTTTTTGTGCAGGCTCAACTTAGAAAGTTAATATTGAAAACTGGCTCCATGTACCTGATTTGTGTTTGTGGTTTTGAGATCTGCAGTAGCAGAAACTACCAAAAGCCGTAGCTTTCGTACTTTTCCCACTGTGTCACTATGGTAAATGTAACAGTCCATATGGTAAATAACATCAGGCAACGTTTTCAGATGTCTCCCTAAAGAAGATGGAAATAGGAGATGGAGTAGAAGGCAGGAAAGAAAAGGAAGCCACAACCATGGATAAGTTAGTTAGGTAGGTAATAATACAAGAGGGAGAGAAGTTACTCATGGGAGAGTCTAAGGTTTGGTACCTGAGCACCTATCAGCCAGAAGAAGAAGAAGAAGAAGAAGAAGAAGAAGAAGAAGAAGAAGAAGAAGAAGAGTTTGGATTTGATATCCCGCCTTTCACTCCCTTTAAGGAGTCTCAAAGCGGCTAACATTCTCCTTTCCCTTCCTCCCCCACAACAAACACTCTGTGAGGTGAGTGGGGCTGAGAGACCTCAAAGAAGTGTGACTGGTCCAAGGTCACCCAGCAACTGCATGTGGAGGAGCAAAGACGCGAACCTGGTTCCCCAGATTACGAGACTACTGCTCTTAACCACTACACCACACTGGCCAGGACGATGAAAGCACAAAAATACAATTAAGGAGGGAAGTGTTCTGCAAGCTGTACACTGGCTACAAGATGTTAGACTGGCCTTCAATTACCATACATTTCCTATTGTGACAGATACATATTGGGGCAAAGTAGCAGAGTGGGGCCTAGTTGCATATCTCTAGGTCTGTATATAAAAAAGCAAAACTCATCTTGAATCCATAATGTATTGGCTTTAATAGTCAGAAGGTAGTAGAATGAGGAGAGGCCTTAGATCCATGAGCAGGTCCATGAATGAACGATCCAACTTGTTTGCCATGAGCTAAGTAACCATTTTCATGCCACTGAAGAGGTTGGCTTAGTTGTGCAAAATTGCTCCTCTTGCTGATAACCCAGGCACCATGGGAAAACCTGGAACAAGAAGCATCTGCCACAGAGACGTGGACCAGTCTTTGGGGAAAACACTTGCATTTTTTATTTATTTTTTTGTTCACGTTGCACGAATGCTGGACAAATATATCCCACCCCCCTGCCAATGCATTTAATACATAACTGCCCAAAGCACATTCCAGGTGTTTTGCTTTTGTTTCTTTTCCCCTTTCATTTTGCTTGTCCACCAACCATTACCTTTGCTCATACATCACCGCTGTTGCTGTTTTAAAACCATTTGATTGGACTGGGGCCTGGTGGCCCCCATGGTAGCAGGTGGCTCTTTGTCCTCCTCTTATTTTGTTCTGCTGGATGTTTGGTGAGTCATTGGGCTTACAGAAACAGGGAGGATGGAGGCAGCAGCAACAAGGCAGTCGCCACTGAAATCGTTCACAGTGTCGTTGCTGGAAATTACAGTGGAAGGCTTTATCAGAATGCTTGAAAAGGAGGTCCAGGAACCAGCAGTGGGAAGCTCTCTTGCAGCTGCCCAAGGTGCTGCTTGCTGGTTACATTAATATCCTGGCCCTCATTCAAGGAGCACAGGGCAGTGTTTTAGCCTCCCAACCATACTGTGAGGTCAAGTTATGCTGAGAGACGCTACCATAATACCAATGGCACTTAGCGAGATTCATAGCTCATCCAACTCCAGAGCTCTCAAAGGGAATGGCTCAGGGATTTTGTTCTGTTCGCACTTTTAAGCAAACTGACTTAATTCACACTGCCTGGCCTAATACGTGTTTCAGAACACACTTTCCTTCTGTTTTCATGCTTTACCAAATTATGTGACACAGTTCTTGCCTCAGAAAACTGTACAAAAAAACCTACATTTTAAGTTAAAATGTATTTTTTTTTGGGGGGGAGGTGTATACCAAAATTCATACTTTGCGAAGAAAAATAATATGGATTGTCGTGTGGTGTTTTTTTTTTAAAAAAATGCAGATTGATGCAAAAATGAAACAGAATGGACATTATGAATGAACGTATCTGAAACTGACACAAGCCAACAATAGACTGATTTGGCCTTCCATGCTCACTAACACAGACTTCAGCGACCAGATATTTTGGACAGCAACTCCCATCAGAACATGCTGGCTGGGGTTGATAGCAGTTATAGCCCCATTCATCTAGTATCAGGTGTGCAAAGGTTGCTGTAACCATTGCACCACACTGATTAAGGTGATTAGATAAAATGAACTCAAAGAAGTAGTAGTAGCCCCTTTGTATTTTAATTTGTGCCATGGCTGAGTTTCTCCAACTTTCACTTGACTGCTTCGCTGGGACTGCTAGTCTGGAAGGTCCTTGCTTACAATTTCCCCTGAAGTCCTTGAATGTATCCTCCCAAGTGCCCTTTATTCACGAAAGAACTTTTGGTAGAAATCTGCGGAGCTATCCTCCTCCCTCAGATGTCTTCTTAAAAGTCACCTTTTTCCACAATGCCTACAAAACACTTGACAATGGCTAGGCAGCTGGTGTGCTGTGATTGCTGCTTATTATGCTAATCAAAATCATCTCAGTGCTAACTTGCTCTACGCCCCCCCCCCCATTCTGTTTGTTGTATCCACCTGTTGTCTCTTGACATATATTTAGGGACTGTTTGAAACCCCACTGAAGGAAGCAAAAGTATCCAGCAGCTTTGGACTGGGCTCTTGGATGTTAGCTCATAGAAACAGAGACTTAAAAAAAAAAGCCAATATATTGCAGGATTGATCCTTAAATGAGACTTCTATTTGCAGTTTCCAGCCCCAAGGACTGAACAAAAGGAAAACCTTAACTTGTTATATCCTTCTATTGAGCAAGCAATGCTGCCAGACTGCACTGTTATATCAGATTTCTGTGCCATGTTGGAGAAAAGATTCATGCATTGCAGGGGGTTGGACTAGATGACCCTCATAGTTTCTTCCAGTTCTATGAATTCCTGTGAATTTCAGTACTGTACTTTTGGTGAACAGGTCTTGTGGAACTCCCTAGGGCCAATACACAGGGAGACGATCCTTTAGAGAGAGGTCCTATAGAATATAGAAAAACTTTTATCTCGCTAGCAAAGGGCAGAACAGCAACGTATCAACAAGGTCAAGCCACTTATGCAGCCCAGAGAAGCAAACGAACTGGTATCAGTTCTTCCATGAGCCATCTAGGATTTTCTGTGAGTCCCAGCTTCTCATTGTTTCTTAAAATCTGCTATGACCACTAGTGTCTCAGCTGCAATGCTCCTTTAGTCTATCAACTCAAGACCTGGCTTCTTCTGCCTTTGCCACCTGCTTCTAGATCGTTACCCCAAATAGTGGTCCCAATGTACACCTATTGGATCATGGCAATTGCATCACCCCAGAAACTGAGGCTGTGTATATTTTACGAATCTAGTTTGGCCAGGAGCCAAAAGTACCATGGATAACTGTTTGACCTCCGCCTAACCCAATCAATGACCTCTAGTCAAGTTTGGCTACCCAAACATCTCCTCAGTCACTTGAGTGGGAGAGATGCATTCAGCACTACGCTTATAGCTGAGCTCTTTCCATACAGTACAGCACATAGGAACCATGGCTGTAGCCAGGGGGGCAGGGGAGGGCAGCTGCCCCCACTAAATCAAGTAAATAAATAAAAATACTTAACTAGCTGACCAATTGCGCCACAGAAAACTCTGTGTCACCCTACCCCCCCGCCAGCATAAAGCGTGCCCCCCCCAAGAAATCCTGGCTGTTCCCATGATAGTAATCTAAGTTAACTGGACCCAGGTCAGGGCCTAGTTGAGCAAATGTAAGCTCAGTATTGGGATCAGTGATCCCAATACATCTCTCTTATACATAGAGATAGCATATTTAAAAAATAACTCTGATGCCCTCCTCCCATTTATTATTCATTTCAACACCAATACAACAGCCAAATGGTTTACCAGCCTGTATTGCTAACACTTACATAACGATCTGAGAATTCTACATAGCAGGGAACAATATTACTCTAAGATACACATTGTTACATAGGAAAATGGGGTGTGGGGGTTGAGGGTGAAATGATTAAGAAGCTATTCCTGTAAACTTCAGAAGCATATTAAAAAGCTTAACATTGCACAAGACACTTTTTCCCCCTTAAAGGACAAACAGTAAGAGAAGAGCAGGAGAAAAAAAGTAGGCAGCGTGGCGAAGGCCATCCACTTGGACTAAGAGGAAGGTTGGTTGGCCGAAGGGGAGCTCTACCATTTTTTGCTACCTGCATGTGTCCCTTTATTACAACAGCCAGCTAAACAAGGCTAGATCTGTGGATGGGGGAGAAAGTCAGTTCAGTTCACATCTGAACTCAAACCTAAGTTGCACATTCTGAAACAATATCAGAAAAACAACACAGACATCCTTCAAAATTCTCTGAATTTTGCAATGCAGTTCTCTGGCCAGTAAAAGTATACTCTGAGGTAAAATGCACATACTCATGAAAATGCATTATAGTACAGGAAACTGCTTTGTAATATTCTGTATGTTAGGCAATATATGCACATAGTATCATCTATCTATCTATCTATCTATCTATCTATCTATCTATCATCTATTACAGCACAGTCGGGGGTTGGGCTGCATGGCTCTTAAGAGTCCCCTCCAACTCTACAATTCTATGATTCTATGACTAGGAGAAATTAACACAAAAATGCCGATAAATTTCCATGAGGACCTTTTTAAAAAGAAAAATTACAACGTGGTGTGGTAATGTACAGAACTGAACGTAAAATTGGAAGAATACAAAACTGAGAGAGCAAACCATCAAAACTCAGCCCATTAAGTATCTCAACAAAGCATCCAGAACCATAATTCCCTTGCATACTATCCACCTTACTGCAGCTAATTACAATGGGCTGACTTCCTTTGGGTGTAAAACGCGGTGGGATTATTCAGTGGGCACATAGTGCTCATACTCTTCCCCCCAATCACTGTAGTGTTTTGTATGTTTGAGCTATATTCCACACACATACACACATAGCCTGAACCTTCTTCGGAGGAGGGAGAGGAGGAGGAGGAGGAGGATGGGAGGGAACAGCTCTTTCGAAAAGATGCTCTGCCTGTGAAGTTTACCAAATACCATCAGCATCGCTGAACTAATGAATAACAAGGATGTGTTGTCTCAGGCTTTCATGCAGTCTGTTATGAAAAGATTCAGAACTGTTCAGGACCTGCCGTGTTGATCTGCCTCTTCCAGGTACAGCTTCAATGATTTTTATCTCAGCTTGGAACACAGAGTGTGTTCTGATACTAATACTGATAAAAGCATAAAGGCTGATGCCATCTGCCATGGCAACTATCAAGATGGCAGCTGCTTTTCATCAGCTTTATCTGAACTTTGCATTAATGGGAATTCAGGCACCGTGGGTGCTTTTTTTTTTTAAGCACAGAGAGAGAGAGAGAGGAATGAGAGATAGAAAAAAAATAGAGCACATCTCTGAATAGAACTAATGTGCTCCTATATCGGCCTACTCTTTTCTCCTTTATCTTTCTGGGAGGGAAAAAGGGAAAAGAAGGGAAAAACAGATTCCACGAGTTCTCTTTAGATCACATTGTCTGTTTATCACCCTGCTCTCTCGATGCCCTTCATATGGGAGCAGCAGGGCTGTAACCCTATGATGATCTGACACTGAATCCCCATACTGGCGCTGCTCCTGCAGCAAATGGGATTCAAATGTGTTGTCTCCGAGGGCAGAGCAATCAACAAAATAGCACGCCAATGTTCAGAGCCTACTGCAGGCAATAACGGAGGCATTTCTCCCACCCCCAAACCCCGTTTCTTTTTTTCATAGACTAGCAGCAATACTGAGGGTGTTGGGGGGTTTCCAGATTACACCCAGTACACACTATTTCCAGGTTCGTGGTAGTAGAACATGACAATCGACTGCAGCAATGATGCTAATAGCTACACAGCAGCTTAGGAAATGAAAAGTCGTCATGCCACCATTCTAAAACGTTGCTTCACCTCTCCCTCAGTTTTCAGAAATGTTGGCTTGCCCGTTGTTTCTGCCCTGATCATGTAAACTTTGTTTTCTCTCTCTGTGTGTGTACAAATCTGTACTGAAAATATTGTGGGTGTTTAAAAAGTTATCATCCCTCTCACATGCCGAATTGAGGCTGAAGATTTACAAGTATAAAAATAGCAGGGAACAGTGATCCGAAACCACTGACATGGTGCGCAAATCGAAAACACATATTTGAGTATTACAACTTTGTAACATTTCTTACAGGCATATATAATCCAACAGGTAAATAATGACAGGAAGATAAATCTTTCAGCATTGTAGCGGCTAAAGATTCAGAGTAGGCCAAGTTCAAATCTCCCACTTTGCCATGAAGCAAACTGGCTGACCAAGGAGCAAATGCCATCTCTCAGGCTCAGTTGGTTCAAGTGTGGTGCTAATAATGCCAAGGTTGCAGGTTTGATCCCCATATAGGACAGCTGCATATTCCTGCATTGCAGGGGGTTGGACTAGATGATCCTCAGGGTCCCTTCCAACTCTACTGTTCAAGGATTCTAACTAACTTTACAGGATTGTTGTGAGGATGAAATGGGATGGAATCACTCCATGAAGGTGAGCTGGATCACATTTTAAAGCAAACCAAATGAAGTCTCAGATTAGAATGCAGCTATTAGCTGGATTACACACTCCTCTGAATTTTGGGATTTTTTTTCACCAGTCGTGCACAAAAATGTCTATTTTAGGGGTTGATGCATTGAAAGGCATACAAGAATGTATATTTTAGAGGAAGAATGGATACAAAATGTGTACTTTAGGGGAAAATGTCTACAATTTAAATATGATTAAAAAAAGAAGAAATCTACAAAAATCCCAGGATGGAATAGACCTATGATTACGTGCATGTGAAATAGAAATAGAAATATGGCATCCTATGTCATACAGATCACACCCTGAAACTTAACGTCATCATGTAAAAATATGGCAACTGAATTCCTGTTTTGCTTCATTCTTTAGTTTAAGGTTCCGTCTTTTTCTTCCTTACTTCAAAGATAGGGGCCAGCCAGATGGCAGCAATGTATCTGATCCTCACCTTGCCTATTTCATGTCTGGAGTGTTGCAGCAGCTTAGAGCTGTAGTTATCATCATCTGGAGGTGCAGCGGGCGGTAAGGCAATAACAGGCTTTTTCAATAGTGGCTCCCCATTTGTGGAATTTTCTCCCCAGGGAAGCACACCTGGCCCCATTGTTGCCAGCTTTTAGGGATCAGACAAAGACGTTCCTATTTACCCAGGCTTTTGGTTCATATAATCATAGAATTGTAGAGTTGGAAGGGATCCCAAGGGTCATCTAGTCCAACGCCCTGCAATGCAGGAATCTCAACTAAAGCACCCATGACAGATGCTAACTTGAATCGTATTGTGGTATGATTTCTGGCCTGTTTTATAGTGTTCATCTTTTAGTGGGATGGGGTAGGATTTGTCCTTTTTAGATCTTTATGCCCAGCAAAGCAACATGCAAAGTTATTATTGGAGGAGCACTTTTAGGAATCAATCCCCCCCCTGGCAATGCATTTGGTTTTATAATAATTGTTCAGCTCTTTGGTATTTATAGATTTGCAGGTCACTTTGGCACATCCTTTTGTGAGAAGCAATGGATACATGTGATATGTAATGGTAACAATAAGAACCAGACTTCCCTAATACTGAACACAAGACAAGATGCATTTTCAGCTGGGATCAGAAAACGCTGGGCTGGGATTTGAGGGAGAAATGTGGTATCGAGGAGTTGCAATAGTAAAAGAAGACAAGCAGGCTAGATTGTCAAGTGGTGTAAATCAGCTCTATGAAAACCATTTTCACAGATGTGAGGATATGGCTTCATATTTCTGATGCCTGACAGGAATCTGCTGACCCACATCTGGTCTGGAGTCATTATTTTTACGGGCAGCGATCTCATTGGTGGTAGGAATGAAATGTCCATGCTAAAATATTCCCGCTCCTCCTTAGCATCTGCATCTGGGAAGGGCACTCTATAAGTAGCTGACTCTGCCACAAAGACTTGATTGTTGTATTTTTCATACTCATCATAGAGATGATTGTTTTCTTCCCTGCAATTTTCCACTGAAGTTATGCACTCATTTTTTTATCTCTCTTTCTGTATTGTGAAACAAACACGGGGAGGATAGCACGGGTGACCTCTGTTTTCAGTTGTTTAAAGAGCTGGAAGGGAGGAAATACACTGAAAGATTGTTCGGAGTGCACACTTTCCATTTCTGAGAAACGGGATATTGGTTTAAATTTGGTTCAAATTACTCTTGCTTATGGGCATCTGTAATGGATGCTTTAGTTGAGATTCCTGCATTGCAGGGGTTGGACTAGATGACCCCCAGGGTCCTTCCAACCCTACAATTTGATGAGGTTATGATTCAGCTAGTACCCTGTCAAAACCAGCCATCGAAACAAAATAAAAAAATTCCTTCCAGGCAAGCAACAACAGTTCAAGGACACATTCAGCAAGGCAAAAAACAACAACAACTGGAGGAATGTGTGGAATAGTCCATGAGAGGTCTGGATTACGGAGGAGGTGTGGCCTACAGAGAATCCTGAGGGTCAAAGAGAGCGAGGGCCACACATGGCCTCTGGGCCTGCAGTTCCTCACCTCTGAGGTAAACTGACCTCCAGTCACACCAGTGGCAGTCAGCCTGGGTATGCTCAGAAAATATGGATCCTCAGAGCTGTAAATCCAGAAATATTCATGAATACTAATCATTTCAATAAATCAGAATCTTCATTTTTACCTCTAATAACAGAAACACCAAACAACTGCAGTTGATAAAGTCTCATAACAAACACTTAAAAAAAAAACTTTTACAATATGAGTCCATATGTGTGAAAAGTCAATTCACCTCTCCCCTTGGAAAAATATTGCATTAATGTTTAATGCTTGTAGCAAAAGATCAGCGTTTGTTGAAGCGAGGGGAATGGAAGTATACACAAGAGTCTACATGTTTTTCTCCGCTGGACAGTCTTCCTGGGACCTAAGAGCGCATTCTGTTTACAGTAAAGAAAACAACAAGAACAGCTCTCAGTATCACAGTCCTAATCATATATACCAAGATGTTAGCCTCACTGAATACATTGGGATTTTATCCTAAGGAAGTATATTTAGGACAGACCATTAAAAAATACCAGGGGTGGTGGTGGTGATGGAGATAGTTCTAGTCTCCAACAAAAGCCCTTTGTCCCTGCTAAAGTGTGAGTTCATCTTCACACACGGAAAAGTGGCTTTGAGTCTCTCGCATGCTCCTTGTGCCACTTGTGAATGCTGCAAATGTTGGATGGATGGTAGAAAAGGCAAAGTGAATGTGTATTTTTAACATTGCCGCTGTTGACCAATTTAAGCACAAATGGATTTGAATCTCACAACATGTGTGAAGACAGCCTAGGGAGGGCTTGCCCTGAAAGGCAGCTTATAAATAATGTAAATAAAAGTAGAATAAATCTGGGCATCTTTACAGCCTGTAAGTTTACTATTACAACCCAATTAACGGACACATTGTTTTACAAAAGATTCCAGGAGCGGAGAGTTTAGTTCCACAATCAACAAGAGAGGGGGCAGTTGTGCACTTCAGTCTTCAGTGTGGCTGGACTTCCAATAAGAAGTTACCTTGTAGAGAATCAGATGTTTCAGCTAGCCCAACAGTTTCTGGTCTGACTGGCAATGACCCCTCAGCACCAAAGGCAAAGGCCTTCTTACCAGGAACCAGTTCCCATTTCAATACCTATTGCACACTTTCTGATACTCCGTGAACTGAAATGCAGCTATTCCTCCAAATCTCCAAATTTCGCAACACAGTTCTCCAACCAAAAAAATGTCTACAGCAAGTTCATATATTAGAGGAAAGTATGCATAAAACATGTTATATTAGTCAAGATGCATAATGTTAGAGAAACATGTTTTCAAAAACTGTATATTAGATGAAATTGTATACAAAAAAATTGTATATTAGGAGAAATGTGTACTAAAATGCTGATGCGTTTTCATGAAGGTGCCTTTAAAAAATGCAAATTAATGCAAACTGAACTCAAGTTTGGGGGGGAATGAGAAACTGAGAGACACCAAAATCCACAGGTTTATGCACCCTATGTGAAAATGCCAGAGTCTGAATTTTTGGGTGAGAAGGTATGTGCTCTGCTACTGAGCCAAAGGCTTTTTATAACTGAGACTTAATATATAGTGAACCCCCTGTGATTTGTTCAGAAATAAGACCCAGTGTTCAATGGGACTTAATATTTAGTAAATGCATAGATATGTATAGGGTTACAATCAGGAAATAAAATACAAGGAACTCAGCGGGACTTACTTCTGAGTAGACACGTAAAGGATTGCATTCTCAATCTGTTTGACCAAACCTTTTCCATTTTCCAAGCAATAGTAGTCCTAGGAGCATCTAGCATCTAGGAGCATCTCTCAGCATCTAGCCTAACTACAATTTCCATGATTCTTTGGGAAAGATGGTAGCAACTAAACTAATGTAACACAGACATACGAATGTAGTGTAAATCTGCCCTGAGCAACTTTTTTGCAATCTCTACACCTGCTCAAGCTCCTGTGAAATTAATGGTGAAAGAGGTCTTGATTACATCTGTGGGGAGTTGAAACATCAGGTCATTCAAAGACTCTGACACCTGATACAGTGGGTTAAACCACTGAGCCTAGGGCTTGCTGATCAGAAGGTCAGTGGTTCGAATCCCCGTGACGGGGTGAGCTCCCGTTGCTTGGTCCCTGCTCCTGCCAACCTAGCAGTTCAAAAGCACATCAAAGTGCAAGTAGATAAATAGGTACTGCTCCGGCAGGAAAGTAAATGGCGTTTCCGTGTGCTGCTCTGGTTCGCCAGAAGCAGCCTAGTCATGCTGGCCACATGACCCAGAAGCTGTAACGCCGGCTCCCTTGGCCAATAAAGCGAGATGAGCGCCGCAACCCCAGATTCGTCCACGACTGGACCTAATGTTCAGGGGTCCCTTTACCTTTACATTTAAGCTAACAAGTGCTCCCTGCAACAAAAGATTGCAGTGGGGAATGCTGCTTTTCAGGATTCCAGCCATTTTAGTCCATTTCCCCACCCCCCTCACACACACTTACTTTTTCAATTCCTTCTCTGCCCCGCCCCTCGTGGTTCACTTGGCCAATCACTTTTAAGTGCACATCTCTTGTTTGACACTATAGAAATGATCCCACTCTGAATTCCGTGGCCAGTTGTCATTGTGCTGTTTTGGGGGTTCTTTATACAGACATTTGTCCTTCTGTAAACCTTGGGGCTCCCGTAAGCCTGGCTGTATGCATGAAGCGTCATTTGCTACATAAGCGACAGCATTCACAGACCAGGCACCGAAAACAGAAGGAATGATAGATAGACATGTAGATAAGTACTGGCATTTACTTGCAGTTGTGGATAAAAGTCTAAACCAGCAGTCAAAGAAACAAATGAAATGGTTCACTGTACAAATAGAGCGCAGGAGCAAAGGTCAATTAAAATTACTTTCTTGCTCCATAAGAGGCTGATTAGAAGGCCACATTTTGAACACAGTGCCTGACGCAGGTCCCATTAATATGAAAAAGGCATTATGGAAAGTGGGAAGGTACAAGAGAGGGCAACTGGAATTATACAAGGTGTTAAGAATCTTAATTATTTTAAATCACAAAGAATATTTGCTCTATGCTCTTTGGTTTTGGGAGGATGAATACAAAATTCAGAAGGAACTGGGGTGGGTGGAGAGAAACAGCTTAAAAGGCCTGGTGTCAGCAAATATCAGGTGGAAAAATATAAGCCAAAGGGACGCTTGCTGTTAAATACACTTGCACCGCTTTAAAAAGTGAAGGTTGAGCATAAGCTCAAAGAAGTTGTGATTCAAAGGTTGATATCAAATTGTGAAGATATTACACATTGCAGAGCAGGTACAACCCCCCCCCCCAAAAAAAAACACCCAAGTCTTGCAAAGGCACCCTTGGCAGTCCTGTATGAAATATGTAGGACTTGCTACCCTAGCCTCCTGACAAAAAGTGAAAAACACACCAAAACTTTAGGACTGGGATATAAAGAGCCCCAGAACATTAATCCAGATGCATACCGTATTTTTCGCCCTATAGGACGCACTTTTTCCCCTCCAAAAATGAAGGGGAAATGTGTGTGCATCCTATGGGGCGAATGCAGGCTTTTGCTGAAGCCTGGAGTGAGAGGGGTCGGTGCTCACCGACCCCTCTCGCTCTCCAGGCTTCAGGAGAGCCCCACCGCCAGCCCCACAAGCTCGGGGGACAGTGGGGAGGCGCAGCGCGCCATCCCGCTGTCTCCCGATGTGGTTTGGAGGCTGGCGGCAGGGAGAAACGTGCTTCTCCCTGCCGCCAGCCCCGCAAGCTCGGGGGACAGTGGGGAGGCACAGCGCAGAGCTTCCCCCTCCCCCAACCGCAAGCTCCCAGAGCGATGCTCTGGCTCCTGTTCTGGGGGCTGGGGTCAGGGGAAGCTCGGGCTTCTCCCTCCTCCAGCCGCGCAAGCTCCCAGAGCGATGCTGAAGCTGCCTGCAGCTTCGGCATCGCTCTGGCTCCCCATCTGGGGGCTGGGGTCGGGGGAAGCTCGGGCTTCCCCCGCCCCAGCGCCGTGTCTGGGGGGGGAAAAATAATTTTTGTTCCTTTATTTCCCCCCCCCCCAAAAAAATCTAGGTGCGTCCTATGGGCCGGTGCGTCCTATAGGGCAAAAAATACGGTACATTACTGCCCAAAAAATACCTGAGAAACAAGAATGTAAGTGCTATCTGGCTGTTATAGCCAGTTACTACAGCCACATGCTCTGCCTTTGATACCATTCTTGTGTAGATTTGAAAGAGGGTATCCCATGATTGGGTGAGGGGACATCTTTTGTTTGGAAGGAACCTCATTCCATGGGGATGATCTGTTGACAGCAAATGCAGAGGGCAGGATCAAAGCCAACTGTGGCAGAACCAGAGCCAAAACTAGTCTGGGCTGCCCATTTCTCTCTCCCTCTCTTTCTCTCTCTCGCCTCAACAGGATGCAGGAAGAGGGACATACCGGTATTTCTCTTGCCAAAAAGTCTGTAGAAGACAATGCTGGTTAGAGTATTGGATTAGGGCTGAATGGCATCCCATCAACTACAGCCAACATAGGCCAATGATGGGAATTGATGATGAGAGCTGTAGTCCAGCATCACTGGTAGAGCAATGGTTTTCTCACCCCTGGGTTAGAGTGTTGGAAGATGACTGAAGAAACCCAGGTTCAAATAACCATCCAGCTTAATGGGTGGTCTTGGGCCCAACACTATTTCCTAGCCAAACGTACCTCACAGGGTTGTTGTGTGTTGAGCTTCTTAGAGAAAGATTGAATATATGGTAGATCTAACAATATTATGTTAGCAAACAATGGTACATGAAAATTGCTTAAACTGGGTTTTTGGCATGGAAAGTAGAGAAAGCATCATTTGAATATTCTGGGTTTGGCTTTATTGAGGGAGAATAATTGGAGCCACATAACCAGTATTAAAAAAAGAAAGAAACTTTAACTACAGCATGATTAGTTGTGACTTTCCTGCTGCCTACTCAATATAATTAACCAGGGCTTTATCTTACCATTATCCTTGTATGCATTAGGGACTAAGTTTAGGAACATTATCCTCACAGGACTCTAATATACCCTTATCTCCTTGTACTAATTGAGTTATCTCATACTGTCACACAGGCAGCTACTGCAGGAAAGATATGAAGAAAGGAATTAAAATGGTTGTGGCTTAATGTTTCTGCTTAAGGAATGATAGCCAGGTGAGTGAATGATCGCAGCAACACAATCCCTTTTGTCGCTCTGCTGGTCCTAACCTTTAAGAAGACATTTAGAAGCACCCTGTGCTATAGCATAACACTTCTTACACCTTTATGAATGTGCTAGTAGTACCAGTTTCTGTTGGAGGGCCAGGATAATAGGACATGAACATCCCTCAATATGCAGATCCTGCCCTCAAATAAACCTTTTCATTAATGGCGCTCTGGAAAACTTGTTCTTGTGAACTGTTGTCAGCATTAGTATAATTCCCTCTAATAGCTTGTGTACTAACCCCTGGGGTAGCCGATGTGTTGCCGCCCAGCTGCCGTTGGGAGTCCAGCTCCCATCACCCTCAACTAGCATAGCCAATGGTCAGGGATGATAGGAGTTATAATCCAACAACAGCCGGGCACCACCACATTGGCAATCCCTGTACTAAACCAAAGGAACAGGACAACTGGCAATGTGAATGCAACGGGTGGTATTCAACTAGGTTTTACTCAGAGCAAACCCAATGAAATTGGTGGATTTGTCAAGTTCATTCATTTTAATGGGTGTACACTGAGTAAAACTTAATTAAATACAACCCACTGTAATTGAATGCACTCCTTTCTGCTCATCATTCTACTCTTACTGAGCAGCCTGCACTACCCCCAACCTATTGCTAAGGTGCAGACAGTGAAGAGTGAGGCAGGCAGGAGCTGGTGAAAGATGGAGTTGGCAGCACATTCAGTTTGTGGAGTGATACCTAACTGTCTCTTGTAAAAAAAAGAAAAGAAAGTAATAATAATCCACCATCTGGACATGCTCTAATGATATTTATTCTCATATTTCCATTTGGGACATTGCTCTTGACGATGCACAGTCACTCTTACTGTTAAATTTGTTTCGCATGCGTTCTTTTCCAAAACAAATCGGTATATTCCCCCCCCCCCCAAGGAAGCAGCAAGAAACTTAGCTTAGCAATAACACCATGCCCTCCATGCAGAAGAACATAACGCTGCCTGCTAAGTTGGTTGATATGCCTTTTATTTAGCTTGATGTTAATTTGCTAAACATTATTTTGGTGCATGTGATTGTGGAACATAAAAATGCGGTAGGTGGTTTATAGGAGAGGAGTTGCAAAAGAATACTCAGTGCTATGAGCGCTACATACGTTGCCTATTCTCGAAAGGGATGAAATTTCCCTCGAGCTAGAAAGAAAACTGCTAAGTGAGGTACACTATCAGCTTTATGGCTTTCTTTAACCTGCTCCTCCCACTGGTGCATTGTGGTGGGTGTACAACTGTTGCAAGTAGGTGGCACAGCTGTTTGCTTTGACTGGCTCAGTACCTTTGGGATACCCACAACACAGTTAATGCTGCAAGATGAAAATGGCATTTATACTTTAATAAACTCCCTCTATCCCTTTGTTACAGGGAAAGAGAGAGAGAGAGGGAGAGAGAGAGGGAGAGAGAGAGAGAGAGAGAAATGCCAGCTTGATGCTATTGAGTATTAGTAGAGCTGCCTAAAACACACAGTGGTGGCAAAATGTTCGCAAAAACCCAACCAGTATTTGAATGGATAACGTCAGTTTATTACCACTGCAGTAGATGTTAACTTTATGAAGATTTCCTGTGCACCTGCCTGCTGCCACGTTTTTAACATACATGCATATTTATATGGCTTAGGCAACATATGCTTGATGATTTTTGTCATTTAGGTTTACTACAGTATGGAATTGCATTCTAAAAAAAAAAGCCCTCGAAGATTCCAGTGATGGAACAAGGAAAGCTCCAAGGAAAGGAGAAATCTATAAACGTTTCTCTGTTTTAGACTGGGGTTGTTTTTTTTGAGAGGAGGAATCTGGGTATGTCAGCTAATATCTACATCAGCTGAGCTGTAGCTCAGTGGTAGAGCCCATGCTTTGAATGCAGAAGGTCCTAGCTTCAATCCCCAGCGTTTCCAGGAAAGGCTGAAGCAAGTCGCCTCTTTGAGACCCTGAAGAACCACAGCCAGACAGTGTGGACAATACTAGACAAACTGGACCAAGACACTGACTTATATAAGGTTACCTGAAAGAATGCCTTTCTCCATGTAGGCCTGCTAGATCACTACAATACTGGGGGGGGGGGTCTGGTTGGCTCTGCTTTGACCTGTGGAATCCCACCATACAGTAATACAGAAGCTAGCATCCTCCACAGTGGTGCCTGTTTTGTGGAATGACCTCCCCTCTTTCAATATGGTGGGCAGCACCAACAGTGGTGTGTTTCTGCTGTTTACTGAACCGAAGCCCTTGTGACAAAGCACCACAGAAGGAAACCCAAGAGATGTCATGGTGGCTAGAGAGCCTTGTGGGCAGATGGTGAAATGGGGAGGAAATAGGATACGGTTTGGAAACAGTGGCATGGTGTGGTGGGCACAAGGGTGATTGCCCTGGGCACAAAATTCTGAAGGGGCACAACCAGCCATCCCCATGACAGGCTCTCTGAACGAGGCCACGTGGTTGAGCTCCTGCCGTCTTCCAGAGCCGAAGGGAGCCAATCCACCCCAGGGCTGGCCCTTTAGGGCTGGGGAACCGCCTCGTTCTTCTCGTGACCAGTGACGAGACCGTCCCTGGGCTAACTGAGAGGCAAGGTTGAGCTGCTCCCCCTTGCACACTGTGCAACACACTGAGCCCACAGGGAGGGCAAGAGGGTGGGAGGGCAAGAGGGCTCTAAAGACACACCAGAAGCTGCTGGCGGTGCACAAGCAGCTTGCCTGGCTGCTCAATCACTGCCTGTCCATCTGCCTGCCTCCACTCCAACCAGCCGCTTCTCCTCTCTTCTTCCTAAGGCAACAGACCTATACACCTGAAGTTTGCAACCTTTGGCCCTCCTGTTACTGCCAGATCACTGCTGACCATTTCCCGTGCTGGCTGGGGCTGATGGAAATTGGAGTCCACCCTCTGGAGGCCACAGGTGTCCCTTCATCATAGGCACACCTGGCTATAGGAACCCATTGCCCTCAATAGGACCTATTTCTGAGTAAACATACTTAATATTGAGCTTGAAATAAAAGAAGATGCCTTCACTTTTTGGTTTTCACCTGACATGAACTGTTGGATTCTTGAGAACAAGAATGGTCAAATGTTTAGACTTCCTAGCTTCACAGCCATTTGGAACTACTGGAATGGGTTAAAGCATTGTCTACCAAGCAAACTCCTGCTTTGCCAGCAAAACATTCACCATTATTATTGTGAGATGTGTGCTGAAGCATAAGCTTGTGGACCATTGTGATACAATAGGAAAAGCTATGGGGAAATGGCATTGAAATGTGCAGGATAACTTATGCTTGACAAAATGCTGTCTAATCTTCCCACAGAAAACTGGAATAAATGCTCAGTGAACAGCTGATGTTGTTTGATCTCCCCACAAACAAATCAGGGTGAAACTCAATAAACAGGTGACCTGAAAGTGACTACTTACCCTCTACCCAGACACTAAGTTGCTGCCTCTCATTGTGTGTTTCTGTGCAGAGCATGCAAAGATTTATTGCAAAAATTCCATTTTTGGGAAATGGGAGCAGGTTTGTTGTACAAGAGCACCAAATTGTAAAGAAAAACTGTACACATAGACACCTCTACTAAAACTTGCACCTTACCTTGGTGTGACGTCCCCAGCTTTTGAAAATGAAGCTAAGATCATATTGGGTTTCCTTCTCTTAGTCACACTGGTGTGTGACAGAATGCTGGAAGAGTGAGATGCAATGCTGGGAAACAGATTTCATATATACAGATTATAGATATTGCATGATTTGTCATTCTTTGCTCAGCCCCCATGACAATGTGCAAGGTGATACGTATTCACTTTGAGAAGAATATGCAAGTGATGCTTTTATCAGTTGCTTTATTGAAATCTATCTTCTCTCAGTTGCTTCCCATTCCCTCACTAGTTCAACGTTTTGGTTTTAAAGAAAAAATAAAATGTGTGGGTTTCCCCCCTTCTCTCTTTTTTTAAGTGCTTGTGGATTGACAACATCTAAGCTGGCCTTTAGCCCAAAGCAGTGCAAACCTGCTGAGATATTAAAGCCCCAAACTGGCACTCATAATGGAAATACAGTAAGCCTTTCACTGTAACGGCACTAGCAGGTGCCACCACAATAAAGAAAACAGCCACCCCATGAACAAATATTAGATTAAAGAGATCAATCAATCTGTATCTTATATACGAGTGCCAGCACAACCCAGATTTTTTTTTAAAGTTATTTCTGCCGCCTCTTTGTAGCAGGTAACAAGAGCCAGTGGTTTGTTTTGTTCTGAGAAAACAGGTATTTTCTTTCTCTCTCTCCCCCGTCACATTTTTATTTTATTTTATTTTCTATATCACACAGGGAGCATTTGTGACCTAGAGATATGAAACCAATGGAAATTGTGGTAGCTTTTATGCCAGGCAGGTGGGGAGTCATAGCTCACAGTTCTGTTTCCTCTAGGAATGCCAAAAGGAAACTGTGACTATCAAACTGCCAAAAGTATGTATTGTCTGCTTCGGGGCTATGCGACTAAATTACCTGTGGAAATATTGTCCCCTGCCCTCGTTTCTGTGAGCCGCTCCCTCTGTTTGTTACTGATAGGCCATTAACCTACTAATTGCCTCTTTCCCAAGAACCCTACATGCTAGTTAAGTCTCATTATCCAGCATCATGCCTGGTGTTTAGCTCAGGGTTCAAAGGACTGGGAACCAGAGGTCCCACTCCAACAATGCTCCCCCCTCTCTGCTTTTCTATTTGTTAATTATAGTTGTGCCAAACCTTTCAGCCAAAATTAGTTTCCCCCAAAGTGGCTTACAATTAAAATGCACGCGAAGGTACGAGATTAATTGGGGACAAGTTAGTGTGTTGTGTGTGAGAAGCGTAAGTGTGTGTCTGTGTATTCAGATCCAACTATTCCCTCCAGAGGGAGTGGGGGGAAGAAGGATATGCAGATGGGTTCAGGGCCCAACTCAAGCAAGCAGTCATTTTGCTGAGTGGCAGAGTCTCCTGCTTCCTTCCCGCTGGTTTTAAATCATCTCTTTACACCACAGTTTGCTAAAACCAGGCGTGGGGAGCCTGTGGACTACACCTCCCATCTTCTCTAACCATTGGCAATGCTTGCTGTGCTGAGCCAAACAACACTGGGGGAGGGACAGCCCAGGTTCTCAGACCTTGTTATAAATACTACACTCCTGAAAGCTGCCTAGAACAAGCACTTTTAAGGGTACGAGTTGGTTATCCCAATCCTGTAGAAGTGCATCTGTGAAACAGCTCCTACAAAGGTAAAGGGACCCCTGACCATTAGGTCCAGTCGTGGCCAACTCTGGGGTTGCGGCGCTCATCTCGCTTTATTGGCCAAGGGAGCCAGCGTACAGCTTCCAGGTCATGTGGCCAGCATGACTAAGCCGCTTCTGGCGAACCAGAGCAGTGCACGGAAATGCCGTTTACCTTCCCACCGGAGCGGTACCTATTGATCTACTTGCACTCTGACGTGCTTTCGAACTGCTAGGTTGGCAGGAGCAGGGACCAAGCAACGGGAGCTCACCCCGTCACGGGGATTCAAACCGCTGACCTTCTGATTGGCAAGTCCTAGGCTCTGTGGTTTAACCCACAGCACACTTCACTCTCCTGCTCCCTGGCACTTCAAAAATCCTGAGAAATGTTGCTCAAAAAAGGTGATGGGAACTGTAGTTCTGTGAGGAGTAAACTACAAGTTCCCAAGACTCTTGGGGAGGATGTGCTTTTAAATATATGGTGCGTAAACAGCCTTGGTTCACATCCTTATCTATAATGTATTGTGTGTAATGATGAGGAATCATCAAAGTGTGCATGTTCCCACTTTGATGACATGGCTCCAACATTTTCTGGTGAAAATAGGGACGTCCTATTCAATAACAACAACTATTATTATTTTACTATTTATACCCTGCCCATCTGACTAGCTTGCCCCAGCCACTCTGGGCAGCTTCCAATATATATAAAAACATAATAAAACATTAAACTTTTTTTTTTAAACTTCCCTATACAGGGCTGCCTTCAGATGGCTCAGGGGTTGGATAACTCCATACCCTCCAACATTTCTCAGATGAAAATAGGAATGTCCTAAGGAAAAGTGGGACATTCCAGGATCAAATCAGAAACCGAGACAACTTCTGTAAATCTGGGACTTTCCCTGGAAACTAGGGACTCTTGGAGGGTCTGTGGCTGTTCTTTGGCAGGCTGGATTCTGCAATTTTTTTGTACACAGCTACCCAAATGTTACACTGCAAGTATTGAGGAAGCACACAGAGTGAGTCCTGGGCTTCTGCAGTACTCACTTCCAGCTGCTCTGATGCCTTGCGCTCTGAGGAAGGACCCTCAGTGGGGCGTTGTGGGGTGATCTGGCCATAGGGAGGGCTTACATCACCTTTGCTTTGCTGCTGCATCTAAATCTGCTGGCCCATAGTTAAATCATTGGGGCTGGGTTGGGAGAAGGGGGTGGAGGGAACGGCAGCTGGGCGGCTTCGGCTGGAGAAAATATCTGGCAGTAGGCCTGGCCCAAGACATGTTGGCACCGGAGGCAAACCACAAGATGGCGCCCCCTTCCCTGACAGGGAACAAGGAAGGAATAAAAATCCACATCTGGATCTGCTACCCTTGTGAATCCTGCCACCTGAGGCAGTTCCCTCCCCTTGCCTCAGGGGTGGGTAAAGTGTATCAGTATGATTGTTTTCATGTTGTATGAAGCAACTGAGAGGTAGTAGCTTGCCTAAGACTACTGACGGTGTTCATTATATATGCAAGACTTAAATCAGGAAGCCCCAGGTTTATATCTCAGACTCTTAGCCACTATAGTGGTAGTGAGTATCTCGTAGATTAGCTAGTGTATCAGGCTGTGTACACACTCTACATTTAAAGAACATTGTTGTTGTTGTTTAGTCGTTTAGTCATGTCCGACTCTTCGTGACCCCATGGACCAGAGCACGCCAGGCACTTCTGTCTTCCACTGCCTCCCGCAGTTTGGTCAGACTCATGTTTGTAGCTTCGAAGACACTATCCAACCATCTCGTCCTCTGTCGTCCCCTTCTCCTTGTGCCCTCCATCTTTCCCAACATCAGGGTCTTTTCCAGGGAGTCTTCTCTTCTCATGAGGTGGCCAAAGTATTGGAGTCTCAGCTTCACGATCTGTCCTTCCAGTGAGCACTCAGGGCTGATTTCCTTAAGAATGGATAAAGAACATTGCTTCCCTCAAATAATCCTGGGAAGTGTAGTTTACCCCTCGCACAGCTACAATTCACAGCACCCTTAGCAAACTATAGTGACCAAGATTCTCTGGGGACGTCATAGGCTACAAATGCAGAGTGTGTTTACAGGCTAAGACTAGAACTGGGCTTTATCCCCCATGAAGCTGTGAAGGTCACTGAGTCACCTTGGACCAGCTCTGCAATGGTAACTGCTGCAGGATTAAGGCTGCAGTCCTAACCCCATTTACCTGGGAGTAAACGCCATTGAATTAAATAGGATTTACTTCTGAATCAGCATGTTTAGGACTGCAGCCTAATGCCCAAACTTTCCTCTGTCGTATCGTGTCTCCATTCAGCTTTGTGCCACACCCCTACTCTGATGACATATAGGTACATGAAAATGGCACATGCCCACTGGTCAAATGCTGTTATACTATACTGGTTTAAAACATTTAGGATTGGCTTGTCAAATGCTTGTGTCATGCTGTTAAGAGTTGTGATTGCGTAACAGTAGCACTGCTGCACCTTCTCACTTGCAATGCTCCATGGTTCAAGGAAGAAAAGGCTATCAATGGCTGCTAATCATGATGGCTATGATTTACCCCCACTGTCAAGTATGCTTCTGAATACTAGTTACTGGAAACCACAGGAGGGGAGAGCGCTCAGGTCCTGTTTGTGTGTTTCCCGCAGAGAACAGCATGCTGGACTCCACAAGCCACTGGCCTGATCCAGCAGGCTCTTCTTATTTTAAATTGTATAGGCCATTGCTTTTAAGGCACATAGGTGCACGTTTGGCCATTATTCATGTATGAAAATGTGAAATGCCAATTCTAATACTGACCTCACTTTTGGAGAGAAGAGACAAGTGTCAAGAGAGCAGACCAACACTCTTGAAGTTGGATCTGGAATTCTCCATTTGCATGATAGATGCCTATATTAGCATTCACTCCAGAATGCGATTTCAGATCTCTTCAGAACCGGCAAGGTATTTGCCTCTGCATTCATATCTTTCAAATGTGAGAAATGGCCCTGAGATTTCCTCATAACTTTAATGGTTTTACAAGAACCACAAAAGCTATACTATAAGTTCCCTTCCAAGCCTCCCCCCGCCATTCGTCCCTCCCCCATCGCACCAACTTGACAATACCTTTCTATTTGCTTAAGTGATGACTTCATATAGGGTGTTTTAAAAGGTCAGAAGGAGAGAAAGTTTATATAGCAGAACACCCCTTTCACAATGATGTATGGTAACTGCAAGGCATGTCTATGAGGACCCTACTCCTGTACCATTAAATTGTGAGGTGATGAGAAAAGAGAAAGTAATTTCAACAAAACTCTGTGGAGACGCCATTACCAGCCCATTACAACAGCAGACTAATTGACCTGGAGGAAATGGGAGTTTTCCCCCTTTGACACATACAAAGTGCAATATTAATATGCCAGAATAATTTCAACACAGGCCAACACAGATTTTGCCAATATTATTAATAATACAGAACAAGGAGGTATCCTACTTGCATTGCTTGAACAAACAGTCTTATTATTAGCTGCAGTGGGACGGCTCATGTTGGGATAATGGGAAGTGGGAGATCTCTCACCTCAAAAGTAATGTACGATAACTTCTTTCGCATTTCAACCCCAAAGACCAAATCAGACCCATTAAAATTGCAAGTACTGAAGGTGGTAGTTTCTTTTCAAATAGATGCGAGTGTCCATATTGGAGCCCACGGCAGTGAACATGTCGATAATAAAACAGGAGTCCCAGGGGGGAGAATCATGCTGACAGTCCCCTCAAACCAGGAGCCAGTGCTGTTTTGAGCCCCTGTATATATCTGAAGCAGTAGGGTCTAAAACTCATAACTTTGAATATATAGGAGAATGCTACTCAGCAAGCTGGACAATACTAGACACCTTCTTAATGTAAGGCACTTGATGTGAATATATTGATACTTAAGATTCACCATTCACTTTTTTTTTTTTTACTGAAAATGAATTGTCTTTTTGCAGTTGCTGGGGTGCAATACAGCGAAATTTACAATCTCTAGCCAGAATGACTAGACATTAACAGAAAAGACTTCCACACCATAGCCTTGGAGATCAGTGACCAGACTGCCTGCAGATGGTCAGCTTTCATCTGGCAGTTCTCTTCTGTCTTAAACAATTGCATCACAAGCCACAATCAGCAAGACCAATCATTTTCCACTTCTGAAACTCCTGCTGATTTCTGCCTTTTATGCAGTTGTTAAAGGCACAAGAGCGCCCCCCCAGTAAGTTGGCAACTTTACACAGTTTACATGAAAGTAGTTCTGAACTTTTATGGAGTTATTTAATTCCCCCCCAAAAGGAGTTTTAGAGACTTTTTTGTTTTAATGAAGGCAGGGGCTCTCAGCATTTCAAGTGCTGGGACTTTGAGAACACACCAAATATTGTATCATCATCTTGTCACTTATTTTCAGCTAATCTTTTGCCCCTGTTGGCAATAGAGATAATCCCCCAATCCATTAAATTAGACAGCAGAAGCTGCTGAGAAATATAAAAGGGATGAATGCAAGGATGTCACAAAGTACTTCATGCCCAAATCGACTCTTGACTCCAACTTCACATTGGTCAAAGAGAATAACTCGAAATGTCATCCCCATTCAATACCTAGCTCCTCCTCCTCCTCTGTTAACCCCTGTATCTGTTAGCAGAATTCATTGCTATCAGGAGAGTGGCTGTAAATTGACTAGGATACCCTCATCAAAGTCAGCGGATCCTGATGTGAAACTCAGCAGGGGCAAGTTCTGGCAGCTGAAACAGTTTCAAATTAAAAACAACAACAGCAAGCTGCCTTCAAAGGGAGCCTTTCCAGATGTAGCAGGTGCAATCACTTCAGAGCCTGTGCCTGCCCCACAGGTCCCACCTCCTCTGCTGCCTCCCACCAGGTGAGCAATATTGTGGTAAGTAGCCGGATGTGAAGACACAGCCAGTTGCAACAGACGTGCTGTTTCAGCTTCCCTCTGTTGACGTTATCACCTCAAGGAGTCCTGCTCACCATGGAAATCTGATTTAGGGTCCTGCCAACTGATCCAAAGGGAATTGACTCGTTCAGGCTTCACACAGTGGAGATCCAGAGAATTCGATCCCTGGCTCCCAAGCTAGGGAATGGCAAAGAGAGGCATAGAGTTGGGTTATTTAACAAAATGTATACACTGCTTGGGACGCAGGTGGCGCTGTGGGTTAAACCACAGAGCCTAGGACTTGCTGATCAGAAAGTCGGCGGTTCGAATCCCCGCAACGAGTTGAGCTCCTGTTGCTCGGTCCCTGCTCCTGCCGACCTAGCAATTCGAAAGCATGTCAAAGTGCAAGTAGATAAATAGGTACCGCTCCGGCGGGAAGGTAAACGGCGTTTCCGTGAGCTGCTCTGGTTCGCCAGAAGCAGCTTAGTCATGCTTGCCACATGACCCAGAAGCTGCACGCCGGCTCCCTTGGCCAATAAAGCGAGATGAGCACCACAACCCCAGAGTCGGTCACGACTGGACCTAATGGTCAGGGGTCCCTTTACCTTTACCTATACACTGCTTACTCGACGGAAAGCCCCGAGGTGGTTTATAAACTGTTTCCACAGTGATCTGCAACATGCTAATTGCCAACCTCTGATTGCCATACCTAGGCAAACTTCACTCTAGTTTGAAGCCAGGGGGCATTTCCAGAACTGTTCCTGTCTCTTCACTGCTACACTGCCTGAGCCATTATCCCCTGCACTTCATGGTGGATGGAGAGGATGCAACCCAAAGTGGATTCTTGTCCCTGTTTCCCTACCCTACCCAACCAATCCAAGAGGCTCTTGGGAAGTGTCTACACCCTCCAGGTGAGGTCTACAGTTTTCCTCCTGCCTCTAGTCCCTTTTTTTATACTCCGTGACACTGCCAGCTGTGGCCTGGGATAACTACACTCCTAACAAACTGTTATCATATTTGCACGTAGAACAATTATGGTTTAAGAAATGTAAGGCAATTTCAGTGGGTCTACTCTGAATATCACTTAGTTGGATATCACCTGGGCTATGTAGCTTGTATCGGGCATTTTGGTATAAGAACACACTTGAAGAGTATGATGGTGTTTAACCACAAGCACATCTTTGTCATTTAAGTCTATACTTCTTTTCCACTGGTACACTTTTGGGAAACCATCTGTCTAAATTTACACCTTTGTGAAACAGTAACTTGTTAAGATACTTTTCAAAGAATGGGGTTTTATACCCCCCTTTTGTGGAATACCTAATAACACAACACACATTAGTGGTGAACACTATATCATTTTGGTTTACCTACACCACACTGTGTTGCTACAGATCCCATGCCGGGTAAAATTAGGAAATGTTTCCCCCCCCCCAAAAAAAAAGAGCAATGCAGCTGTATTATCTAAGCATCTTGTGGTTTTCCTGGCAAAGAGATTGTTTAACAGACATTCTACTCTTTTTCTGAGTGGATTCTTATGTCCAATGAGAAGATTTATGTATGTAAGAAATTTTATATGATGTACACTGCCTTGCTGTGTTTTTATGGAAGTGCAGTTCATAAATACTTAAATAAATAAATGGGGAGATATATTTAGGTAGAATGACATAATACAGGGGTGGCTGACCTCCAGCCCAAGCACTAGGTCTGACTACCACCACCCCAACACCGAACAAATGTTTCTACAATGGGAAATAAATGAAATAAACACAGTACTGGTGTGTATATGTCTTAGGTGTGTGAGTATATGTGCAGGACTGTCTGAAGGCCACACCCACTTCTGATCACACCCTGGAACACTGGTCAAGGGTAAATCTAACCCTAACACCCAAAAATTCAACTAAAGAGGGGTGTTATGAGAATTCCAGTGAAGATGTTGCATAGGTAAGCATTTCTGCAAACAGGACAGCACACTCTGTCCCTTTCTCCACTGTCTTCTATCCCATTCCCAAGCAGAGAAAACCCTGCCTTCTCCTCTAGGAGAGGGTAGCCTCCTGCAGCTGCTCCTTCAAATATGGGTTGGGTGAACCTGGCCTCTCTTTTCTTGCAACTGAAGTGATGTGGGGGGTGAGGGGATCAAACTTCAGCTGCAAAATTTCTGTGTGTCAACCGAGTTAAGATGTCCTATGGGCACCTCCAAACTGTCAGCACTTTGCAGGAGAAAAAATTTTTTTGAGCAGGTCAAGCTTTTCTCATCACTGTATTTGCTGAATTTTTTGCTTGTCAGTCGCAGCTGCTGGGCTGTTGATTTCTACTCCTTTATTTATTTTCCGTGCCTACCTTTAAAAGTATCAATGTTGCTGCTAATCCTAATAGCCAGTGAGTGGGAGAAAGTACTGCACAAGGCATTAAATAGGAATAGGCGATCGTTATTCTCTCCCCCCACCCCAGCTTAGCTCTATATATTGTCATTATTTTTGCACCAATGACTGAGGTTAGTGTAAAGATTTCTAGTTAGTCAATGATTCCCAGATGGATGCAAGTTGCCCCTTGATTAATATTTGCATCATTTAAAAATAGCTCGCACTTTTGCAATGCATCAGCAGACTTTTCTAATTTTATAAAGCATGCAAATGGTAATGCAGTTATCCCAAACAAACATCCAATACATTAAAAACGAAGTTTTTCAAATTCTGTTTTCAGATGTATAAGCATGACCCCTACGCATTACATAAACTCCTTCCCCCCACCTCCCATGTCTCTATTCTGTGATTAGAACGTACAGCTCAGTGACTGACAGGTATAATTTCGACCTGATTTACTCTTCTGGAAATTACCATTAAAAAACAAAACAAAAAATCATTCTATTTAAACCACGAATACGGAAACCCACACTTGCTTCAGAGTAAACTCCATTGAATATAGAGGATTTCTTTCTGGGGGAACATGCACAGGCTCAGGCTGCAAGAGTCTCTTTATTCCATCAAGCTCTATTCAGGTGCAGGGATGCTTGAGAAGTTTCAATCTCCGCAAATTCCCATGAGAAATGACCTGATCCAAACCTTACTGGCTAATGTGCCCATAGCAGCTATGTTATCCATCAGCATTTGTACTTTCAGAATGCAGTGCTCAGCTAAAACAGTTTAAAATACATTTTAAAGCATGATTTGAGCAAATAATAGGTCTTCAAATATATATATTTAAAGGTGGGTGATCAAGGCAGAATTGGGACCAAACAGAGTTATGGGTGGGCACATGCAATGGAGATATGCTGTTGGCTGCAGGGGTGCCTCGCTAGGATGTTCCCCGTAGAGTCACCAGATCCCAACATGATAATCCTCTGCTTACCAACAAGACTGAACCCTCCTGCTCGCAGTGCAGGCAGAAGAGAAGGAAATGCAGTGCCTCCTTCTTCCCCATCCCAGCTGAATGTTTAATTTGCTTTAAAAATCCTTATTACACATTAGCCCCACCCCGGACTTGATTTGGGGCCATGGCCAGATCAAGTCAAGTGTTCTTTGGCTTGGTCCAGACAGGGTCGCCTTAAGCATATGCGGCGCCGGGGTGCAAAGATCCACCCAGCGCCCCCCAGCCCAGGTTGCCCAGAGTTGTTGGGCTTTTTTTAGGGGGGACCCCAAAGTTGACCTTAAAGGAAAGGTTCCCCAGAGTTGTTGACCTTTTTTTAGGGAGCTGACACCACAACAAACCAGCCCGAGGCATCGGTGACAGAGCGAAGCTGGGTGCCTCGTGGTATAATCAGCATGCGCTGGGTGGGCCTCTCCATGGCCCTACGCCAATCCCAGGCACGCAGGAGGGTGGAGCTGGCCAGCCGCCTCAGCACCTTGCTGGCTCGCTCACCCCTGAACTCGCAGCGCAGAGCCGCCCACAGCAGAAGAGCCCGTCGTGGCGCTCTGACCGACGGGCAGGCTCTTCTGCGGACTCCAGCTCTCGGGCCCCGGACTCTCGGCCTGGCGCCCCTGAGAGCCCGGTGCCCCGCACCCCTGGCACCTATGGTTAAGGCGGGCCTGGGTCCAGATCAGGTATGGTGGACCATGCACAGTCCCACTTTCTTCATCTGCACACAGCCTGTTTGCTGGCAAACATTCTTGCGCAATGCATGGATGTTGGGGCTGGGGTGATCATAGCACATTATGTCAGAGGTGGGGCAAGAAGGCTTAGCTCCACTGCCTCGCATGTATTATACATGTAGATAAGCTCCTGAAGTCAGCTTTAAGGATTCCCTTATTTATCATGGCACGGTTTCTCCTAGACTTCGGCCTCCTTAATCAGTGCATTTTGTTGTTATTACAGCCTGACATAATTTAGGCTGGATCTAGACACATCAAAGAAGCGTTTCCGTTAAACACATTGTAAATTTAAACAGGGAAACAGGTTACAGAAAAATGGGACTCCACACCACCATCTGCGGGCACAATGTCACATCGCATATACAACGCATATAAAATCGCTTTTACTTCACCAATCTAGCTGAGTCCTTAGTCATTCTGTTAGACTGTTGGCTGAAGGGCAACATAACATTTTGCTTAATAAATATGTTACTCTTCTACCATTTTAAAAGACTTCTGCTGTGGTATGAAGGGCAACAAACGAGTTTATAAAAAGTCCTCACAGTCTGTTCCTTGCAGAATTACAGTGGTACCTCGGGTTACATACGCTTCAGGTTACATACGCTTCAGGTTACAGACTCTGCTAACCCAGAAATATTACCTCAGGTTAAGAACTTTGCTTCAGGATGAGAACAGAAATCGTGTAGCGGCGGCACAGCGGCAGCGGGAGGCCCCATTAGCTAAAGTGGTGCTTCAGGTTAAGAACAGTTTCAGGTTAAGTACAGACCTCCGGAACGAATTAAGTACTTAACCTGAGGTACCACTGTAGTAGTAAATATGGTCCATTTAAAAGTAGTATGTGTAACACTGTGTGTGTGTTGTGTGTACAAACACACAAATATGAGATGGCAAAATTTGCCATGATTGACATTAAGACACATTGTTGGCTGTATGACGCAACAACAATTTGCTAAAAAGTGTAAGAATATTACCCATAATTCATTAGATCAATGCCAGATTGACTAAGTGTAGATTTTCTTTACCCGAGGAAAATAAAGGGGGAGGGGGGGCTTTGTACTTCTAACTTTCCAGAGAGTAGATTATCAGAATTATCTGCTCACATCTGGTAACTTGTATGGATTTAAGACAATCTACATCTGTGAATTTCCCTCTGTTCTCAGTAACTTCATCTACAAGAAAAAGCTCTAACTTCGAGCACATTGGCACCTGCATATTACAATATTAATGCATAAGGAAGAACAGCCAAATAACCAAGCATTCTAACTCTTGTCAAATTATAAAGAGGACAGTACATCAGAATGATATAAAACATCATGAGGAAATTCTGGCAGTGAAACCTCAAAGAGTACAGTTTCTTGTTAAATATTGTGACAGCAGCAGTAGGCTTTCGTGTCAAAATACTAGATATCTGTATAATCACTTACACCAAGTAACTACATCCAGTGGTCTAGATTTAATAGTGAGCTGGCCCGTGACTGTAGCCAATTAGAAAAGAAAGTGATTTCTCTGAGGTCACATTTATATCAATTGTTTGTATGTACGAAATAACCAATTGGAACCAAAAATACCTAGCAACAGTAATGACAGCTTGGTAAAAGCAGCTGCTACACAAAGGAAAAATTAGAAAATTGCTCTCTAGTAAGGAAGGATTCCATGAATTCATTTTGCGTGGCTTTCTCACCATGAATTTTGGCAGAGAACAAAATGAAATATACAGCCCAGATATCCTTGTACACGGAAGATTTTGCTTAAACCATAGTTAGTTGTCTTGCTTTCTTTCCCCCTCACCAACAAACAGAAAATGTTTTCAAAGCCAGATTACAATCAGAGTTTACTGTAAACAGCTTCAATGGAAAGGTGGAGAAGGCAGGTTTTATTTATTTATTTATTTAGCTCAACAACAAGGTATATCTAGGTTTGCACTAGACACTTAGCCTTGAATTCTCATCTGTACAGCAATAATATAATTATGATCTCACACGTGAGAAGCAAAATTGCAAAGGGCTTTAGCAAGGTATTATTGTTTATTACTATATCTCAACTCAAGCTTTAGCTGAAAAGGCTCCAAGAGTAATACACAACACGGCAGTACCTGAATGCAGGATTACAATACAAAGGACATGACAGAAAAGGAAAAAGGGATAAGGAGGAAAAAGGAAAACAGCTAAGCTCAGACTCCAGTTCTTAAAATTAAAGAGTACTAGTTCTAATGACCAGCTGGGATGGAAAGAGTTCAAGGTGAGACAGAGCCAATATCTCAGCAGAGCCAATAGAGTGGCTCTGCTTCTCATCTCTCCCCCTGCTGCCTCTGCTGGAATAAATATTATATGAATGCTATATGAATGAATATTAATAATTGATTTCAGTGGAAACTAAGTCCAACTCATTTAGTCTGATTCAGTCCAGTGTGGTTCATGGCCCTCATTCACTTTAACCCTTTATTGACCCTTACCCGCAACTGTTGCTGGGCAGAGGACGAGGCAGAAGGATGCTCAGTTAGCACTCTGCGAATGTTTGCTGGCCAGTTGCCCTATTTGCCAGGGGGGACCAGCAAAAAACCCAACAACACTACTGGTACCTCTTGTTTTGCAGGTTAGAACTGGAATTCACAATAATCTTCCCACAGCTACAGTAACCAGTTCACACTAGCAAATTCACAATTACTGAATATATTTTTATTGATTGGTTTATTGATTGGATTGATTTGATTTGTATTCAACTTATCCCCCCACGGCGGTGTACATAATTCTCCTCCTCTCCATTTTATCCTCACAACCACCCTGTGATGTACATTAGGCTGTGAGTGTGTGTGTGTGGCCCAAGGTCACCCAGTGAACTTAATGGCTGAGTGGAGATTTGAGTCCTGATCAGCCAGCTCCTGGTCCATCACTCTGTCCACTCTATACCACATGTACAGTGGCTCAGATTTCTGCCAGATTGCCGATACACAGAAATAGCTCACCAACGCTATCTTCTCTGTAATGGGTTATGCCAAGGATAGTCAATCTGGTGCCAACAACCAGCTATTCTGCCTTGGGCTGGTGGGAATTGCACCACAACATTATCTGAAGGGTACCATTTTGACCACTCATGGGATATAGATATCTCTCTCAGACCTATGTGAAATGGCAGACAGTATGATATACACACAAAGAGTCCCTCTATGAGGTCAGGCTTCTTCTTGCATGCATTTAATAACCTAATGCTTGGTACCGATAGTTGCTACCAAAATGGAACCATTTACCATAAAAGTGCCTAAAACAGCCTAGGCATATTTGACTACTGATCAAACGATGTACATTATACACCAAAAACCAACAGAGAGAGGAGCACACACTATTCATGAATGCATTGTTGCCATCAAAAGGCAAAGGAGCTTCTTTGAAAAATACTTTAATTTTGTTCACAGAGCCTGCATCGTATGTCTAAATAATGTTTCTTATGTTTTGTCTCATTGTCTGATTTCTGTAAGGTTCTCCTGGGACATTATAACTCTGCTATAACAAATGAGTTATTTTAATCTACTAGTATTTCCCATTCTAAATCCTGACATTCTGCTGCTACCATTATTAGCAGAACTAAATTACTTAATGGTTAGCATGAAAGCAATGCTTCTGAAGATGAGTTAAGCGTGCCATCTATCCTGTTCCATTTAATATTTCAGATCATCTAGCACTCTCATTGTAAGGTAGATAAGCTTAAAAAGCATGAAGTTCTGACCTTAAACACTAAAGTTCCTGTTTTTCATCACTTCTGTTGAGATGTCTAATATTTCTGTTTTCTGTGAATAAATAATTTTTCTCCTTTTAATTCCATAACCTCTTCAGAGCAGTTAAAATTATGTTAAAAAACTCATTAACTTTGACGAGATATTGATGATGCCAGCAGTTAATTATAAGCCAGCTGGTGTTATGGCAAAAATTAAAAAGTTAGACATTAGAAGTTTGCTTTTAAAAAAGTAAAAACCCATACTATTGCTTTGGTAGGCAGTGATAAATATGCTTTAATCCTGCAATGACTTGATACTACCTTTAACATTAACCAGAACATGCTTAGCAAGTTTCCTCCCACACCAAGAAACTATCCAAGTATGGGAGTAATTTAGTCCATTAGAATAAATACTTGGGAGGAGGGCAAAGGCCAGAGACATATTTATGGAACTAATTCTTTTTTGTATGCAGGTGGAATAAAATAATAATATTAGATTATAAATCTCAATAAAACCTATTGTGTTTTGACCAATATAGCTACCTCTTCATTTTTCCTATGCTGTTATTCCTGCAGTGATATGTATTATTCCAATATATTATCATTTTTGTTTTTGCAGGTGACTCCACAAATCTAAATTAAGTCATTACAACGGATGTAGAACAATATACATTGTACTGGGCCACTATGCTCATCATGTAAATAACAACAAAGAAATGGCAAATCTAAGAACTTCACAGAATGGGGGTGGGAGGCTTTTGAAACTTTTTTGTGCACCAATGATGTGATACAGCACCAACTGAAAGACACTGGAAGCCTCATGTCGTATCCTGACTAAAGAAAGGGATCCACATGTTCAGAAAATTTAGCAGTTGCTGTGGCAGTACGTTCATCAGTGGATAGCAATATAGTGTAGATTTGTGCATCATGTCTAAAGGCTCAAAGGTACCATTTGACTTCAAAGGGCAAAGATTGCTTTTGTGAAGATGAGTTTGACGTGTACGTGAAGAAGAAACTGGTTCAGTTCAGAAGAACAGATGAAGTTGAAGCGATGCAGATAAAAGATTCCAGAAAGATTGCTGCTGAGAGGCACAGTAATAAGTGCAAGCAAGAAGTTGTTTCATGTGATTAAGGTGTTTTTGATTTAGATGCCACAGAAGCAAATACTGTATCATTCTGACTGCCACCCAGATTCGATACTAGTAAAATGACACCATACTCAACTCGGCCTGCAGTCAGATAAGATAGGAGGACCTGGTAACAGAGCACATGCTTTGCTCAGAGAAAGTTCAATTCTTGGCAATCTCCAGGTAGAAAGATCACGTCGCAGAGGATGAAAATAAATCTTGGCCTAAGTCAACAATATTGGGCTCATCTGACCTGGTATAAGACAACTTCCTATGTTGCTAACATGTTTTTGCTAAGCCATGTGATTTCATAGGAAATCATGAGTGTCATTTTCTTATACCAGCCATTGTAAAAACAATTTTATTGCAGACGGCAGCATTTCATTTTACACAGCAATGTGGAAATTGCAAGAACACCACGGTGATATTGTAATCACCACAGCCTTGTCAGGCAAGAGAAGCGGCCTGTCTTGTTGCAAGTAGCATGGAAGAGAGGTGCAGTAATTCTACTGAAGATGGCTGGTAGACTGCTTCTGGGAAAGGTGCCTGGTCAGCAATGCTGATTTGTGGTGAATATCCATCACATAAAGAAACGTGAGTTGTTGACAATGGCTGTTTCTGACACACTGCTATTGACAAGTGAAATAGTAGGGAAGGAAGGAAACTGGTCCATGAAAACATAAGTGTAATGCCATCAACTTATCCAAGTTCATTCTTATTTGCAATGCAAATGGGGGAGTTCAGGTGGTTTGGTTCAATACAACTAACTGACATGCTTTACAACCTTGATATTTGGCCAGGATATGATGGAGTGAGAACATATGAGTTGTTAAGGCTCATCAGTGTCCAACTGAAGGTCTCACCAGGTGCCTTTATGTGTTTGATTTGGGAAAAATGTTTGCACTTTAGATGACTTTGGAACATTTCATGCTATGGGAAGTGTTCAGTGTGTCAAGCCAGGAACTACTGTGATCACTGAGGAGAAAATAGTGTGTCACATTAAAATCTAATGGCTAAATAATCAACAAGTACAATTAAAAGTTTATAGGATTCTTAGATACCAGTAATTATAAAACTTGGAAATGCTTCGTGTGGCATCATGACCAGAGAACCTGTGGTTGTGTGGCATCTAGAGACAGGGAATACATTTTATCCTGTTGGCATTTAAAGGTAAATCTATCAAATCCACACTTTCTGAAGCAATATGAGAACTGAAACACACCTATCATTTGAAATTCACACTTATCTGAATTTTATGTTGTGCACTTCTTGTAGTTTGCCTGCAAGAAAATAACAATTACTATAACGTCTTTACAATATGACTGGACTAACTTGTTTTCATAAAGTTTTTGTTTATTGAAGGTTCTATAGATAACAGAGTGATAACAGGGTTGAGTTGAGATGGGATGGGGCATTAAGGGACTATTGTGTGATCTGCTTTTGCTGGAATCTGAAGAATTTTAGGACCAGTGCATCTATATGGTGTGCTTGAGCCCGTGTATACAAGCAATCCTCTTTTTTTGGGTGGGGGTTCATTCTGGACTCCCATGTGCATTGGCAGAGTGCGCATAATCCCGCTCTGCCCTATCCACCCCAGCCCTTTTCATGACCTCTTTATAACATTTGGGTGTGACTTCCGGGTTCAGCGCCATGCATGTGTGCACGATCATGCATCATTCGGATGCACCTAAATTGGGAGTTGTCTGTATCCGCTACTTTATTTATTGCAATATGTGTCTCAGGTCTATACCATTTATCTACACTTGTCCCACTCCATTTCCTAATCTTCTGCTATCTAAGTAATAGCCTTCTCAGTAATGGCACCACATTCATGGAACACTCTTGCTTGGGGCCTACTTTATTGTACTTACAGTGGCAGGTAAAAATACCCTTTTCATTTTGCCTACCTTTTAATTCCCTCCAAGCAATTTCAGTTCTGCTGACTGATTTATGCTACTTTTTTTTTTGGCAGCTTTCCTTTTTTATATACATTTTATCATCCCCCCCCCCCGAACCATCCCAGAAATATGATTGAAGGGTGGCATAAAAATACTTAAATAAATAAATACATGTGGCTTGCCTCCCCGGGGGAGAAATGCTGATAATCTGAGAGAATAGGCCAAGCGCCTTGTAACTCTAACCCAGACAATCTGTAGAAGGGGTGGTAAATGTGATAATGACAGAGTCAGAAGGGAAAGTGAGAACGTTCCTGTTGCTAACGCAGAAGATTACATTGCTGGGCAAAGCCTGCTTACTAGGACAGTTCTCTGCCTTGTTCTTCTTTCTCTCCCTCACAACCCCACTGCCTGCGCTAATCCTAGCTATTCTATAAAAGCACATAACACCTGTGTGCCAGAGACTTAAAGACGTTTGTAATCTGCTGCTGATCTATTTGGAGAATGTGCTAACTGTCAGTTTCTTGATGTATGGTGGGTTGGGGGGGGGGGAGATGACTGACTGATTCCATAGCAGAAGCCTTCTTTAATTTCCTCTGGGCTTTTACCCCTTCAATCAAAGGCAGGCCTGACCCCACACTATTTTGGGTAGTACCATCAAAGATTGAAAACTTAATCCTCCTCTCTTTTTTTGTAAACCTGACAGGCTGCAGTATCCATTTACCTGTATAATATTTTTGAGCACCCACCAGTCCTGGCAACTTAAGTATTTTCAAGACATGAGTGTCTAATACACCAACAAATAATGACAACCAGCACATCACTGAAAGGAGGATTTTTAAATTTTATTTTAGTTTTGGCATAAGCACAGTAATACATGCCGACATTGTAAGAGCAGTCCTTTCTGTCAATCAGCTGAATTTTCTTTAAGCTTCTGACATACAAGTCACATTGAGAGGGTTATGCATTTCACAAGTGGATTTATATATAAATACTTTCCCTGGCTTTGGTTCAGCACAACAAAAGAATTCTAGCATTAGTCTGTATTTGTATTTCTGCACTGACGTGTTTTGATATAAACTGCATACAATCCTAACTAAAAAGTGCCATACACTTGGAGAACAAACCACACTTACTCTTCTATTCTTCGTAAAAATGCCAAAGTTTTTTTTTCCCTTCTTGGAGATCGGAGGCCTTATCTTCAAAAGCATTAAGAGCTTCCTGTCTCAAAAGCAACACAAATCTCTACAAGACCTGCCTGCTGTTCGTACAGATCCTTCAGTTCCTTTGCTACCCCATATACACATTGCAAAAGCTTCAAAATGGTAGCTGAGGTTGGCATAATATTGAAAGTACACCTCATAATTCAGCACTCAGTTCTGTACCACACAGGTACCTCTATATCAGGGGTGGGGAATGTTTTTCAGCTGAGGCCCACATTCCCTCAGGGAGGAACTGCCAAGAGACATGTGCCTGTATTGTGGTGGGGTCAAAGGTCACCGGATGTGTCCTGCCTCCCACTTGCTGACTCAGTACCTGGTTTCTTGATTGGTTTCTAGGATTAAAAGTTTTGTCCCAAAATTCACTGCCGCACCCAAGCATAAATTGGGTTACAGGTTACACAGTCAGGAAGCACATCAGAGCTCTACAGGGCAGAAGAGAAGATGTTGACCCAACATTTGACTGTCCGTTTGAAGAGCTGGGTGGGCACAAACATTTGCATGGTTGGTATTCCAAGGCTAGGGCCCAGGCAGGCAAGCAAGGGCTCCTATGAATTGGCAGAGCCTGCAAAGTCTGTTTGTGCCAGCCCAGCCACCTGGCTTTCTACTCATACACCTCCATCCTGGAAAACAAGAGGCATCATCGCATTCCAGATAGACAAAACATGAAGAGAAGGGAGTGGAACAGTGCTGGTGAGGTGACATGGCCTGGTGAGGGTGTGTTGTCTAGGGCGAGTGAAGAAGGCCAGACAGAGAGTCTCAGGAGGCTCGTGGTTCCCTACCTGCTGTATGCTTCCTACTGTGAAATAATATCAGCTTGAGAGAGGCCATTTAGATTAGGATAATAGAGAAGGCAATAGTTTCATCCTTCCATCCCAGCACCACAACCCAACTGAAATTGCTCCACAAGCTTTTGTCTAGTAAAAGTCTTCATTTCCATGAATGTTGTTAGTCCTCCAAAGACCACATCAGTTTTGGGAACTAACTTCTTTAAATATTTTTCAAAATACATGATTTCAATGAGTTTGGTCAGTTGCAGACCTATTGGACAGAGTAATATGACAGTCTAAGAAGCTATGTGGGAGGGGGCGTCATGAAAGGGCATCTAATTAATAAAATAAATAAAGAAACAAATTTCTCCCTAGGAAAACTGCTTGTAGGATTTTCTGCCTCATACAGAAAAATAACTTGGCCAGCTTTGGGTTCTGCGCATCTGAGGGAGATGGTGTTTGTTTTTCAATCTCAAATGGTAAAATATTTTGGGCCAACTGCTTCTACTTCTCCATATTTTCTAGGTGGCCCAATTTCACTTCCAAAGTGATACACACCTGAATTTCCTATTAGAGGAAATGATATGCCTGAGAAAAAAATGCTTGACTTTCCTCCCAGAAGCTGGTTACCTAATGTAATGTGAGATTCTGAAACGTCTTCAGAAAATGGGTTGAACTAATATTAAAAGTGCAGCTGCATTCATCTGTTGCAGGGGGGGGGGGGAAATAGACCAAGATTCTGCTCATCTTTAAGATGCCACAATAGTCTTTGTTGTGTTTATGTTAAATGCATGGCCAGCTCTACTGTTAGGCAGATTTAGGCAGCTGCCTCTGACAGTTGATTTTGGGTACTTTGAAAGGGGAACAAATAGTTAGCTAATTTATCATTGTTGTGTTGTAACTGCCAAGGTAGAGGGGAGAAGTGCATGTGGGATTTCCTGCTGCAAGTGCTAGAATAACTAAACTACCCTTAGGGATTATGCACCTTGCCTGGGGGAGAACAGGGACATCACAGAATATATTGGGCCAGCTCTGGTTGAATGAGGACTTGAGTTGTGATTGAACTCAACAGTAGAGTATATATTTTGGATGTACAGGTTCAGTCTTTGGGATGAGAAATTCAGGATAGCAGAACACTGCATAACATCTTACTGGGACTCTGGAAAGCTCACTCGGAATACTTAGTCCAAGGCAGCAACTTGTGTGATATGGAGAAGCTGTCCATAGTTGAACACATAAAAACATTATAATGGGAGTCCTGGATTTCCTTACATTAAAATAGGAAAAAGGAATTCTATGGCAGTATGGAACAAAATTGAAAGGAAATTAATTATTTTGTACCTCTGATTTGGTGATAGTTTATTTCCCCCAATAAATCACCTGCAGCTTCAATGAACACATTAAGATTTGGGTTGTACCCAATGGGCAAAAGGCACTTTGTGTCACCAATCTTTCTCTCTCCACTACAACCCCTGTATGATTCAACAAACCTCTCCTGGGATTTGGGGAGGGGGGCTCCTGAAAAGTGTGGACTGAGTTAAATGGGGCTGCAAACATAAAGAGGGTCTACCTGAAATGGGGGGCAGGGATTCATGCACCAATCGGAAGGGCAATGGTTCAGTGGTAGAGGATCTGGCTTACATGCAAAAGTCCCCAGATTGGGTCCCTGGGAATGTTTCCCTGTCCAAAACCCCGGAGAGCAGCTGCTAACTGGTGTAGACCACACAGATAGACCAAAGATCTGAGTCACAGCTTCCTATGTACCAGTGAACTTCTGCTTGTTTAAAGTCCTTCCTCCAGATTTCAGGCACACCTCCTCTTCTACAGCAGCTCCTTATGACACACACCCCAACTCTTCAGGAGTGTCTCTGACCCTCTGAAGAGGCTTTTTGGAGGTAAATGGCACTGCAGCAGGGGGGAGGGGGGATAATTAGCTGCACAAGCAACTGTCCACTTGTACCTTCCCAGGATTTGTTTAGAGAATGCAGCTGCCAGATTGGTGACTGGGAGCAGCCGCCAGGACCACATAACACCAATCCTAAAAGATATACATTGGCTCCCACTTTGTTTCCAAGCACAATTCAAAGTGTTGGTGCTGACCTTTAAAGCCCTAAATGGCTTTGGCCCTGCATACCTGAAGGAGCATCTCCACCCCCATCATTCAGCCCAGACACTGAGGTCCAGCTCCAAGGGCCTTCTGGCAGTTCTCTCACTGAGAAAAGTGAGGTTACAGGGAACCCTGTGGAACACCCTCCCATCAGATGTCAAAGAGATAAACAATTATACAACTTTTCATACACATCTGAAGGCAGCCCTGTTTGGGGAGTTTTTACTGTGTTTGATGGGCAGCATATAAATAATAAATTATTTTTAATAGCATTTTGTAAGTGAAAGGGAACGAAGAGAAGAACTTATCCAATATTTCTCAAAAGATGATTAACTGATAGAAGAAAATGCTCAAATCTTTCAGAAAATCAGGACCACCAACTGCACTTAATATTCAGATACACAGGGACAACATGGTAGCACAATGTCTAAAATATGTTTCATATAGCAAATTCTTATTGAATTATGCAGTCTGCAAATTGTTGAAGCATGAGAAACATTCAATGGCTTAAACCTTATTTCAGTAGCAGTTAAGAAAATGGTCTGGTTTCATTTAACATCCAGTTCTGTAGTTTAGGTCAGTGAGTTTAATTATGAGAAAGGGAAAATAAATACATACATTAATTTTATATATGTTTGAATAGAAATGCACTGGTTTCTCAGAACAAACCATCAATTTCAATGAAAAGCTAGTGGAGTTAGTGAAAACCTCCTGCCTTGAAAGAGAATCTACTCATTACCATAACAGTACAGAGTCTTGAGTATGCATGGATTGTTTTCCACTGGGGACATATTGGATTCATTTGTTCAAAGCATCTTTAGCCATGCAGTAAAAATGTATAGGTTAGAAGAATTAAAGAGGCATGATGATGGCAGGCTTGAAGTCTGTGATCTGAGCCATAATTCCTATTAAAATTGATTAAATTGACTTAACAATGATACATTTCCAAGTTCTTAGGTGAACCTAACACATACCTTTGTTAGGAAAACAACTGTCAAGAAAACCGTTAAGGATGTTGCATATATGATGTGTTCCATCACAGATTTCTACTCTACAAGCATATAATTCAAGGTCCATTTAGTTTTCTTTTCAGCACAAAGGGTGAGTGAGTTCTGTGGGTGATTTTCATCACATAGTGAATCCACATGAACATGGCCTGCCATGTGTCTATGCACTAGAGTTCAGGAGTTTATATGTTGGTGCCATTACTTCTGATTGAGCCTGCACCTCTAGGGTAGTCAAAGGGCAAGTTGAGGGAGGAAAGCTGTTACTCTGAAGTGCTTAGTACAGGGTGAGTCTTTTAAAAGAGGCCCCGTGGAACATGTGTACTCTGTATCCACGGGGCCTCTTTTAAAGGACTCACCCTGTATATCACTCAACTGTGAGTGTAGAGAAAGGGAGACAATAAGGCTAGTGTCTGGCATACCCATTCCAGTGAACATCATCTTTAAGACCAAGATGGTAGGAAATGGGATAGAGGGGAGACTGGATAAGAATTACAGAGCAGAAGTTGGTATAGGGATTGGTAAGGAGGAAGCAGTAGTCAAGGGAAGCATAGGTACTTGCAAACACTTGTGTATTCCCAGGGTTGGCCCAAGACATTCTGAGGCGAAGGACAAAATACTCCCCTTCCCATTCTAGGTGCAGAAGTCTACCTAAGTTGAATCTTGCTTCAACACTGGCAGCAAGGCAGCATCCCTCGCCACACTGATTGTGGTGGGTTGTATACTGAATGCAGGACAAGCATTATGGGGCACATAATGGAGTGGCTGGTGGGTTCAGGAGGAATGACTTGTGGGAAGGGCAGCAGTGTCTGCTGCCTGCAGTGGTCGCATCACTCAGCCTTCTTGTAGGACTGGCTCTGCTCAGTACAACTGAAACCAATTTAAGCACAGATATTATGATGAAAACGGGCTGCAACTACGGATGGGTGAATCTTGTCCTTTTGGGTATCTCTCTGTTTCTCATTTTTCCAATCTTAATGTCAGTTCTCTGCTTTTTTACATCAGTTTTTTTCCCTTAAAAAGTCCTCCTGAAAATTCCTCAGCATTGTAACGCAAAAGTCTCCTAATATACACATTTTTGTATGCATATTTGAAAATTTATTCCCCTAATATAATACGTATTTATACATTGTTTTCACCAATATATGCCTTTTTAATTGGCACTTCAGGGTACAATTTTTTTGTACATGTTACTTGGCTGGAGAACTGCATTGCAAATTTCGAAGGATGGCTGTGTTTCAGTTTGCACAATTAGGTAGGTTGGCCCTTAAAAGTGAATTGGACTGAATTTATCCCCCATCCCTAGCTGCAACCAAAGCATATATGCTGCAAACCTGCACACATACAAACACACATGGCACTCTGTTTGGCGGTACTGTGGAAAAGTTAAAACGGCAGCTGGACCCCTCAGTGGTCTCCACTGATAAGGACCCCACATGAGAGTGCAAAAAAATGTCTGCACACAAGTGCACAAAGATCAATTGTACATGTGTTTGTGCACTGTGAGATACACACACACCTTCTTTCCCCACACCTTTTGTCTACCATAATTGTAGATATTTTCCTAGGTTCTCCTGGTAACAGGTCCATGTTGTTCTGAATTAATTGAGTTATGATTCTCCCAACCCAAAGATGGGTGAGGTACCTTTTGCGTAAGATGACAGAAATCTCATTTACATGTTTGTGCAGTAAAAGCCATTGGTGGAGGCAGGGGGAAGACTGCAATATATTTTTCCTTGCACGTTTTTCTTTGCAAACATGTATTTAACTCATGGGTGTTTTTCGCATTGCACCATAGGGCTCCTGTTCTATTGCTATTATAACAGCACCAGTGTGTGTGTGTGAGTGCAAAATTATATATATATATAATTTTGCACACCTTTTGCAACCATTCAGCCTTCTGTAGATGACTTCATTGTGGAGAAGGTTCCTAAGAGATTCTGAAAGTGCAGGTATTGTTTTGGTTTGTCTCTATAAAACACGTCACTAATTTTATTATTTAGCTTGTCCTGCTGACTAACACAGCAACCCACTCCCGTCAAAAAACATAAACAACACAAAGACTTGCTAAGTGCCTACGCTGTTTTTATAAGCAGAAATGTCAATAGGCTCTTGACTTTGAAAGTTTTACCATGTATATTCCAACAGTAAAAGAACAATTTATTTGCTGTATGGAATAAATAAAGACTTGAAAATTCCCTACTTTACCTGAGTTGTCATCCTTACTTCACTCAGCCTTAGGGATACAAAGGTAAAGGTGTCTTTAAATCTGGGGAAAGGCGGGGAAACACAGGGCCATTGCTAGGTACATAAACAAGAACCCTATGATACAGAATTGCATAAATGCATAGAGTGCTTCTGGAAAAGTTAGAGTTGCTAGGGCTCTTCCCTTTCCAATTCTGGGCCCAATCCAACACTTACATATTGCAGAATGACTTACTTCACCAAACCTTTATTAGGCATTACAAATATAGGCCATCATAAAACATCCATATACAAAATTTTAAAATATATACAAATAAACAGCCTTGTATAATATATAATACAGTCATACCTTGGTTGTCGAATGCCCTGGAACTCGGACATTTTGGTTCCCGAATGCAACAAACCTGGAAGTGATTGTTCCAGTTTGAGAACATTCTTTTGGAACCCAAACGTCCAACGGGGCTTCCGCAGCTTCTGATTGGCTGCAGGAAGCTCCTGCAGTCAATCAGAAGCTGCGATTTGGTTTTCAAACGTTTTGGAAGTCTAACAGACGTATGACTGTAACGAGGATTTTCATTGGAGTTTCTTCCTGCTAAATAGTGCCATTCATCACCCTAAGAGATACTATTGATAAAAACTCAGCCACCCTTGCAGTTACTTCCAGGTTAATGTCAGACAGATAGAATCTGATATTTTCATCATGCTATGATGTTAGACTACCCAGAAAAGGGGATAGCACGCATTTGCGTAGCTGGTTGTACAACAGACAGTAGAAAATAATATGTTCTACTGTGTCTGGCACATTCAAAAAAACATCCGCAACGTCTATCATTTCTGGGGATGTTTAAATATCTGCCTTTGACAAAATGTTCAGTTGGGCTAACATAAAGGCCCTGAATTAGACTGGAATTATTAATTTTGAAATATAAATGACCCTGTTATCTGTTGTATTTAAACCATAAAACCTGGGGAGCAAATTTTATTTAAAGCTGACTTGATGTTTTGTTTTTCAATGTCCCTTAATATGATTTTAATATTACGATAAATATATTGCTCCCTTGAATTATACAAGAGTTCCAAGTCAATACCAATGGATCTGATTTTGCTATATAAGGGTTGAAACCATCTGGATTTATAAGAGTCCTTAAGTAAGTCAGAAAGCAGACTCGAAGGTTGGCAACAGAAATGGCAATGCAACCAGTATTTTATAGTGCTAGCCCACACCCAATATTCCATCTGCACACATCGTCTCATACTTGATTGAACTTGGGAGTCCCAGGATACATCTCATCGGTGGTATTCCAATTTAAAATGCTACTTAATTGTTCATTGCAGAATGAAATCAATGAAGAGATGAGGAGGCAATGTTGTTGTATTGAGTGACTTCAACTACCCTCACATAGACATATGTTTTCCAGTCACAACAAAGAGATAAAATTTCTAGATATCCTAGAACAGTTGGTGCTGGAACCAAGCAGAGGGGCAGTGACCCTGGTCTTAATCTTAAGTGGACCTGCTGTGAAACGTGTTGTTGAGCCAATTGGGAACAGGGATCACAGTGAAGTCAAAATTTAATATTCTTGTAAATGGCCAATTACAAGGAACATCCAGCATGAGGAGATTGTTAAAAAGGAAATTGAAAGGCAAAGACAAGATGGTCAAATGCTTGGTAGTTATTTAAAGAAGTATAAACAGTGGAGGTCATGGCAAATATTATATACACAAGGCCCACATATGGAAGGTAAGATGATGAAATGATTAAAATGTGTAAAATCATTAGGGGTTAACAGTGCAATCCTGTACGTATGTGTCTGTAAGTCCCAATGCTTTCAATAGGACCTGCTCCCAGGTTGGTGGGTATAGCATTACTGCCTGGAAGGTGTAATAATAATACCAAAGGAATTTAAAAACAAACATTTGAGTTGTATTGTGTGCTGTACTACAACTTCTGGAAGGGAATACTCTGTTATTTGAATCTGACTTAAGCACTAACTTTCTAAGAGCATTTCATTACTGTGCCTTGGAAAAATCTTTCATGTATCTTTCATGTGCTATCAAGCATCACTGAGTGCGAAAATTTTATGTTTCCATGGCTCCTTGCAGTTATAAAAACTGAGTTGTTGTTGTTTTTAAAATCAATTTTACAAGAATATACATTTTTCAAGCCTAAATCAACAAAATGTATTCACTCTCTAATTGGCTTTTGTCGGGAGACATTCCTCTTTTCAGCTAAGAAAGATGTGCTCTTTGATGTATTCATTAAAAGATATCTTGCTTTTTAAAAAAGTATATATATTAGAGGTATGGTAAGCTTTTGTCTCCCAATTTTGACTGTTCTTTTGTGCCAAGTATGGCATTTTAAATATGTGTTATTTTTAACAGGGTTTAGGTTGAGTAACAAGGTGAATATTATTCTTTTAAATCTAACTTCAGACAAGTAGGAGTGAAGCCAATTGAAGTAAATCACAATTGCTAAACAGAACTAAGTTTGCAACAGCTTTATAGGACTCTAAAAGAGAACTCTGGTATCAAAATAGAACCAAACAGCGGCTGAAATACAATTTCATTGTAGCTTTCACTTCAGGCCCTCATTGTCCAAAACGCCAGCATTACAAATCAGTTCTAGCAAAACAATAACCTTCGTGGTCCTACATTTTCACTAAGTGCAAATTATTTATGTTTCACATGGTACTGCTTTCTTTTCTAAATGGGAAATGTTTGCTAACTGTAGGAACCATGTTCTACCAAGGGTGATGAGCCTTCTGACTGAATTACATTCTTTTGCATTTGTAAATTAGGGCAGGCAACCCCTGCTACTTTACATGCAAACTTTGAGTCTGGTCCCACAGGCTGTTGATGATATATATACAGTCCATGCTGTTGTTGGCTGGCATTCTGAACATGGAATGTAGCTCACCTGCAGCAAACTGTATAGGATCATACTGGCATGAAGAGTGTGGATTACCATAGCATGGCTCCCAGTCCATAGTACTCATAAACAAAAATTCAGTAGGTGAAGCTTCCCTAGTCACTGCATCTTCATGCATGAAACAGGATGAGATATCTCTTTCCTGTATTTCTGCTTCTTATGCACTTGTTCAAGATAGCCCTTCGGTTGGCAACCCTACGTAACTCAACCAAATGCAAAATAAATTGTGCAGTGCCTAAGGGAAACACTTGAACTTGAGTTCTGCTGAGATTCTAAACAAGTTCCCAGATATAGAGCAACCTGTGCTGAATGTTGTTGTTCTGCCAGCCTTGGACAGAGTTGGTGCACAGATTTTACAGCCAAGAAGAAACCCCTTTGTCCAGGGTGGCTAACTTGTGGTCCTCCAGAGGTTGTTGGACTGCAATTCTCATAGCCTCTGTCCATTGGCCATGCTGGTTGGGGCTGATGAGAGTTGGAGTCCAGCAACATCTGGAGAGGCTCAAGTTGGCCACTTCTGCCTTAGTCCAAAGGTCAGATTCTCGCTTCACTTTTGCACTCGGTGATTCTGAAGTTTGAAACAGATTGCTTGTCTATACGGGTATTTGTATCATTGACTATTTTATCTGTATAAAGGAATTGATGAAGGGTGGGGTTTTTTTATATAAAGAGCCTTTTAAGTGTGGACTGATTCAGATTCATTGAATGCCCACTGGAACTAATGGAATGCCTTTCGTTTACTTCCACAAGATTCAATGTTTATGTGCATTGTATGGCTAAAATGTTGCCCCTTGTAATTCCTTCTATCTGCAAATAAGAAAGAGAAGTTGCCTTAAATCTCAGCCAAAGTCAAATCCCACTCCCTGGTTCAATAGTCTACTCACAGTGAAATCCCACACACTTGCTTTTGCCACAGAACGTGGGTCCAGGATTGCAATTTTGCAATATTGTTTGTAAGCACCTGGAGCAAACCTATTGCAATGGCTCTGGCTCTATTTCCTGCTAATACAGTTGATGTAAAAACGTAAGGATTATCATCCCCCTCGGGATGTAGCAGAACATCTTCTAGCACCAAACTGCATTTAATGGCAACCGATTGTATACAAAATTCAGTAATTTGCAAAGGGTCTCCCAGTCATTAGTGAGAATTAATGAGGTTCTACTGTAATAAAATCTCACTTTAAGACACAGAGTTTCACTCAAACATATGGGATTATAAAAGTAAATTTGCGTCTCACATAATCTTATGCCACATTATAAAGCACTTTAAAAAAAGGAAAGGGGGAAAGGAAGCACCCACAGGTCTGAACAACTTTATTTTTATGCAGATTGAGAACGTACCACAATGCTTACTTGTCACTTTCCCCCTATCATAGCACCAGGGTGCCCTGGGGAGAAAATGATGTCTCACTTCACCTTGCTGTTATTGCTCTACCTTTGCAAAAATTTGCTTGCCTGCCATTTGTGGGCTGAAGGAGTTTTGGCAGCGCATGGCAGTTCTGTTTTCCATCTATCTTGCCGTGACTCACAACAATTGTGACGCCACGGCAAGAGCCATGAAAACCTACCCTCCTTGGCAACTTGGTACACTGTATAACTTATGCCCAACCTGGCACAGTTTTTATCATCATAGCCATCATCTTTTTTATTATGTCTCGGACTTGAAGAGTCCTAAAAGCAGATGTAGCTCATGATGACCTGACGTCAATGGGAGAATGAACCAGGTGGCTAATTGTCTCTCAAACAAATACACTGATAATTAGTAGGAGAACACAATGGAACAGAAGCCTAACCACCAACCTTTATTTAAGTTAAGCAAATGGATGAACAAACGATGCAGCTGCATTGTGCTTTGAAAAGTTAACAGCGGAGCCATACTTCATCTAGTCAGTCACCACTAGCCAAAGCATGCCCCCAGGACCTGCTTATTGACGACTTTGACACTGGGAAGCATAGAAAGAAGATGGAATGCTACCAGGTTGCAACTGGGAACGAGTGTGTTTGAAAACTCCATTAGGGCAGGTTAATGCCTAGTGTCTCACCTCGGGGGAGTGGGTTCGGATCCCTTTAGGGAACATTCACATTCATAATGTCATTTCAGTTGCCATTTGTCCACATTACAAAACCAAACAGTGCTGGCAGTCTCTGTTCAGGAACAACCTAGGAATGAACAGCAGCAGGGGTTGACAGTTGAGATCAAATTGCATTGGCAAAGCAGTGGCGTGATGCTTATCCATTGCCTGCTCAGAGAATTCCTGGCTGAGCAACTATTAGCCATTTCCCATCTTTCACAAACTGTGAGCCCCATCATGGGTTTTATTTTTAAATGAAATAAAATTGTATTTTATAACTTTTATTTTTAAAATAAAATATATATGATATTTACATCCAAAACTTTTGTGTTTTCTTTAATAGCATTTTTTTTCCAACAACAACAAATCAATGAGTGTTAAGGAAGGAAAAACCGGTTATTGCCTTGTGAATGACACTGAAACAATAGCTCAGTAATAATGTATTCTCGCAAAACGCTAGAATATAACATGGATGGATTGATAGATGGATAAAAACCAAACATTTCAGTGTAGATTTGAATGCTCTTTTCTTAATCACCGCACACAGTCTCTTCGAGTGCTAGAGATATATTTTGCTTGTCACATCTTTCACTAGCACTAACATGCTTTTTCTCCTTTTGAGTTGGTAAAAGATGCCAAGTAGACTTGTATGGCAATCCAGAAGTATGCTGCAATTCTTGTGGAAGGAGTGGCTAGGTTATCATAGAAAACTTAATTCCTCATCCTTTCCCTTAGTTCTAGGTACACACAGATAGATACACGTCCCTTGCTTGAGTCACACAATTCAGCAGGAACGAAAATTAAAATGTACAGCCACATCAATATTCAGTCAATTGCAACATTACTTGCTTATCTGCATACCACACCAGATGGCTCTCATGCAATTGATTCAGAACTGACAAGCCCAGTTTTGTTGCCTTACTACACACAAATCCCAGCCTCCCCCAACCTCTTGCCCTCCAGATATGTTGGACTCAAATTTCCATCAGCCCCAGCCCCAGTATGGCCAAGGGTCAAGAATGATGAGACCTGTAGTCAAAAACATTGGAGAACATTAGGAAGGCTGGTCTATATCCCTCTTGAATGAGCACCTCTTCCAGTAAGGTCAAGAAGAGGAAACCTCCTCAATATTCTAATATAGTCAGGTATACAATAGCCATGATACAAGAACTGGCTGTCTCCCTTGGAGGTCCATATGGCACTGATGTGTTTATTTTTGTTTCACTGCTAGGTGAAGACCCATTTGTTTGGCCAGGCATATGTGAAAGTTAGTTGTCCATTCTGTGGTTTTAAGGGATTTTGTCTTTATGTGTGTGTGTAGCTAATTTTTTAATCTGTTGGTCTGATTGTTTTCACATTTTATATATCTTGGGGATTGCAATTTGTATTGTATCCCACCCTGAGTTCTCTAAATGAAGGGCAAGTTAAAAATCTATTCAATAAATAATAAATAAATAAGGTGAAAGCACCTTTTTAATAATAACCTTTCTCAGCTTATGCCAAGGGAATATGTTGAGTGAAGACTCAGTAGACCATGGGGATTTCCTTGATGGGTCTTGTGGATTTTTATAACATTTTTATTTATTTAAAATATGTTTATCTCTCCTTTTTGCCTGACAACAGGCTTCCAATGCAACTGACAAAAAATATAAACTAAAATAAGAGGGGTTTTTTGTTATTTTTTAAAGTAGCAGTGGTTTATGAAGGTTCAGGACGGGAGGGGGGGAATGATGAGAACTGAATACTCTCTAGGCCCTTAGATGTTGCTGATTTCCAACAGCTGCTCTTCAAAGGTTCTGCAGTGGAGATAAGGGAGAATAGTCTGGCATGTCTGCCACCTAGCAGCCAGGCCAGGTATCACCAATTGCTTTGGTCCCTGTGGATTGGGACATCTCACCCAAGCAGCTTACATCTTACGAAGTGGACTGCAGTCCACAAAAATGTCTTTAAAGTGCCACAAGTACCCCCCCCCCAATACTATTCATTCAGGAAGGATTAGGAATATTTTTTAGGGTTTTCTTCTATGAGGATGGCAAGCTGTAGCGACATCTGAACCCTGCCCAGTAGTCACTTGCTGAAATTCTCTTTGTGCTGTCCATACAGACATTCGCTTTCTTAGCATGAAATCCAGGAGGCTTCCACACTGAGTCGGTATAACAAGAAAGAATTTCATCCCTTTGCAGCTGATCACAACTACAGGGTTTTTGTTTTGTTTATTTGTGATCATTACAAATTTCTCGCTCAAATTTTACCTTCTGGAGTAGAAGCTTAATAAAAGGAGAGAGAGAATAAAGGAGAAATTTACAGGGAATGACAGAACAATAGCTGCTTTAATAGAAGAAACAACAAGTCTGCGGAGGCTTTACATTTGCAGAGTTTACTTTGGCAAATAGAGAAAGCATTGGGGAAAATACTCCTGTCTAGTCTTGCTGCCTATTAAAGCAATTGACTGTTTGCTAAGCTTTGTGAATTTTCTTTCTAAGTTATAAATAATTAGCTATGATTTACTAGTCTAGGTGCAGAGGAATAAGTTAAACACTGCTCCTTTCCATTCTTTTGAAGCTGCTAACCAGGGATTAAACAGTAGACAAGGATACGAGGGGTTATGTTTCTTTTCACCAGATCATCTATCATTTCATTGTCATGTTACAGGATGTAGTTGAAAGGACCAACTCTTCACCACCATCAGCGCCATTGAACTGCCAAAATGTTCTCTGCCATTATTTGCTCATTCTGAGCAGCTGCCTCTAAATGGCTGTAGACATATCTGAAACAAATGTTCTGTTTGTTAATTTAGTGTCCCATCACACAAGGTGCTTGATCCAGCAAAGTACATAACCCAGCTTTAAGCTTGTGAAGATATATTTTGACTTAATGGGATCACTCATGGGTTTGAAATTAAACGTTTGCTTAAGTACCTTGTTGGGTTTGGCCCAATACACATCACCTTGTAGGGTCGAGGCTTTGCAGAGGTGAGCATCAGACAATCAAACATATGAAAGTGCCTTTAATCTTCTCACACCACTTCTCCATTTTGTAGGAAATAGCTGTTCCTTTACACCCGGTTTCTCATTTTCCCACAGCATTGATCTGCCTCTCAGTGACAACTAATGATCATCTCACTTCCTTCAAAACATGCTACATGTTATTTACCTAGAAAACACCTAGCTAATGAATTAATTGGCACTTATTAAACTTTCTCTGACTAAGTGTTTGCATAGTTTACTTGACTCTGAAGACCCACTTGCAGAAACAGTTCCATTTTGGGTTTTACTTTCAACTTCACGCCCCTTTGCTATATCACACACACACCAAAGAATCCACAATTCTCAGGAGCAACTTTTGGAGGCATGTGAAGAGCTGTAGCTGCAGTTGGGATTCACAGTCTCACCATACCCTTCACCACAATGCACAATAATAAGTGCTTCTGCTCACAGATTGTTGAATTAAGCATTAAATATTGACATTATATTTTAGCTACTTAAGGTATACCTATTCCCCCATAGCTTGACCAATCGTGGCTAGGAATGGCTGGGAGCTAGGTGGAGTCATAGGGTAAAGGGGCATAAAGGGGACCCCTTACCGTTAAGTCCAGTCACGGACGACTCTGAGGCTGTGGCGCTCATCTCGCTTTACTGGCCGAGGGAGACGGCGTTTGTCTGCAGACAGCTTCCGGGTCATGTGGTCAGCATGACTAAGCCACTTCTGGCAAACCAGAGCAGCACACAGAAACGCTGTTTACCTTCCCGCTGGAGTGGTACCTATTTATCTACTTGCACTTTGACATGCTTTCGAACTACTAGGTTGGCAGGAGCAGGGACCGAGCAATGGGAGCTCACCCTGTCACAGGGTTTCGAAACGCCGACCTTCTGATCAGCAAGCCCTAGGCTCTGTGGTTTAAAAAAGTGTGGACTTGCACAAGCTGGCCAGCTTCCATTTTGACTTGAAATGTTTGTTTTGGGCTTTACAGACGTGCGTAAAGGCAAAAAACAGGCGGGGGAGCACCAGCCTGCAATGGCACCCACCTGAGAGGTGCCAGAACTGTGCTCTAGTATACTCCAGCTGGAAAAAAGCGCTGTCAGAATGGAGCATTTTCAAGAGAAAGCTTTTCTCTTTTATTCTCACTATTTTCCACTCACGCAAAGGAACCATGGCTAGCTTTTTGTAGATAAAGGGAAAAGATGTAACAAGCAGGTTTTCAGCAGGGGGAAAAATGTATATTTGTTTTATGTATAACTGCTTATGCTAAAAAGAAGGGGAAATCTCAAATCATGTCAGGGAACCTCTCCTGATGGTGGTATTGTTTAGGAAAAGCCAGATTAAACAGACATGCCTGTAGTCTTTACTTGGAGGCATTTATGGAATTAACATTCTGATTCTCAGCTGGCAGCATGCTTTGGAGCTGGGGGCACAACATGCAAAGCCTTTGGCTCCCATTAGTTTTTCGTGATAGTCCTATACAGATTTTTTAAAAGCATTGTGTTTTGTGGAACATAGCATCCAAAAATCAAAGACATGCTATAAAGGGAACTAAAGGCTTCTGTTAGTTCTTCAGGAACTAAATCGCAGTGTGTGTAAAAAAGCTGTGTCAGGATCTTGAATTCTAACCTACCTGGAAATAGTGCAAGTGTTTAAATTGTGTGTGCTCATTCACATTCAGGTCAGCTTACTTAACTCCCTATATATATTGCACTTTGCAGTATCTCAGCTCAAACACAGCAAAACAATGGATATTCAAAAAATGATCAAGGATCACAGTTGCTCCAATATTGCTTCACATAAAATGTTGACCTTAGTCAGATCTACACTGCAGTCCTTTCCATTTCAAAGTCAGCACTGTACTGGTATTTTTTGCAAATGCAATCACCATACAGAGCACATGCATGGAATAGAACACTGTGTCTATTGTAAAGAAGTGCAATAAAAAGCAGAAAGATCTATCAATAGCTTTTTCAATATATTTTAAGAGCTGATAGAGGACTTCCTCCTTAATGTTGCCAGACCCAGAAATTTGGTGACACCATAGGCTCCCTTTTGTAGAGTTGCCATACGTCTGAGAAAACCTGGACATGTCCTCTTTTCAGGGGCTAACATGCCCATCCGGGCAGATTTTTACAATTTAAAGGAAATGTCTGGGTTTTTCGGGCTCTGGTTTGGGAGGCTCAAGCTCAGGCTGCTCTGCACACCGCTGCTGCTGCCGGCCCAAGCTGACAGCAGCTCAGGCTGTCCTCTTTTTTTGCTCTTCAAGATATGGCAACCCTACCTTTTGCCTTTCAGATATTACTTTAAAAACACAGACCTATGTCCACTAGGAAAACATCTCTCAGGCCCTTCTTCCTGTGCCTCCTCCATGAGAGGTCTGGAGGGCATCAACAAAATAATGGGCCTTTTTTTTTTGCAATGGCTCCCCATTTGAGGAATGCTCTTCCCAGGGAGGTTCATCTTTATTTTACACCACTAGGGGTCAGGCGAAAACATTCCTCTTCAACCAGGCCTTAGGCTGATTGAGATCTGATGCCCTTCTAAATTTGTTGTGGGAGTGGGGATTATTGGGTTTGTTCTTATTTTTACTATGTCTTTTGTAGTTCTTGTATTGTAATTTTATCTTATGAGCCACACTGAGATCTGCGGATGAAAGGCGGCATGCAGTTTTAAAATAATAATAATAATAATAATAATAATAATAATAATTCTTTTTATTTGCACACCCATTTTGCTATCAAAATCAGGCACTCCTTCTCTCTTTCCATATTGATTAGCCAAGTTCTATGTTTAAATACCAGGTGTTGCCTATTTTGGCCTGAAAAGCGTTATCCAAAATCATGGATAGACAAATGGCTACACATTTTGTCCACTTTTTGACACAAGTTTCTGATGATGGAGAAACACAACTTTTGTAACAAGATTTATTCATAGAACGGCAGTCACTGAATTTAGTTTTCTGATACTATTTTCTTCCCATATAAGCCCATAAAAAGTAAGATGGGTGAAACATAAAGAATGCTTAAAGCTGTTGCTGATGTACATCCACACAGAAAGAAAAGATAGATGGCAAAATGTTTATGCTCTTTACATTTTTTTGCTGTATTAATAAGGAAACTCTGTGATTACCAATCAAAAAAGGCTCAGGAGTTTTGCTTGTAAAGTGCCCCATTATAAAGATTTATATGTATATCAAGGGAGTAATATAGAGCATTGATGTTTTAAGGAGCTCAGTTTGGAATCTCTTTATTCAATGAAAGCCCGTGAGAGTGAAATATATATATTTCCTCTGGTAACAGTGTGAGCATCATTGCTTGTTTATGATTTGAGCTGTAGGGGGAAAAATTCCCCAATATGCAGATACTTCCCAATATATTTCAGAAATAACAACGAAGATAAGCTCCCTGCACTTCACTAAAATCCATTATAACCTAGTATTAGGTAGCCCAGAAGCTCAGCATACAGATTAGGTGAGATCCAGAGGCCTTCATATGAAACATCTGCATGGTAACTGGGGATGTGGGTGGCTCCCTCCATATCTTTGCACTGAAAAGAGTTCACTTTATTTCCAAACCATTTCTGGCTCAGTTCTGTTAATAATACTCCCCCCAACAGCATCATTGCCCTATCATTTGACAAAGTAAGGCGACTGCCTCTGGCGGCAATTGTTGGGGAGCAGCACCATGGCAGTTTTCCCAGTCCCACGGCCCTTATCTTCTGTTGAAGGACAGGACTGTGTGTGCCACACAACCTGTCCTGCACCTCCAAAACTAGCCTGCTGTCCTCAGGTATGGCGGACAAAACAATCGCCACCACTGAAGTATAATTCAACTAGTAATTCAATCGGCACCATCTTGTCGTTCATTGGGGCAACTAAGTTTCCCCCCCACTGCCTTTGGCTCAAAACGTGAAAGCTGGGTATCCTTTCAGAGTGGCCTGCTATCTTAATGGAAAGTCAGGCAAGCCCCACTGTGCATATGAAAAATGCTTTTTCTTGTATGGATGAAGCTGCATGACTCTCTCAAATGATCAGGAGTACCCACATGCTCATATCGCACAGTGTTTCAAAGCCCTAATTTTGTTACCTTTCTATCTGCTAGGGTACAATTTGACACAGGGCCTGCATATTTATTGATTCCTACTTTATTCTGGAGATCACTTATTCACAATGGCAAAGTTAGGTCTTATTTCAGAACTACCAATTCCGGAGATACATTTACGGGCAGGGACACGTGAGGTCATGAGTTTGATTTTTATTGTCTAAAACAGTTGCAGCTACAGGAACTAAGTGAATTTCGGTTACAACAAGAGACACTCCTGCTAATGCAGGCATAACTAATGTCGTTCAAGCTTCCTAGCACAATTACCTCTTTAATTTGCTGTGGACGCCCGCCTTTCTCCACTATCTCAATGAAAAGAAGGAAGCGGCTTCTCTTATGCCTCAGTTGCTACGGTGTTAAAAAGGAAACTGGCATGGGATGGGTTCAACCCTGGCTCATGAAATGGACAAAAGACAGGAATCTCTGCATTATTAGATGCAGATCATCAGGGGGACTTTGACTTTCCTCTCTTTGTATCAGCAGGAAATATTAGGCAGTAGCTTAGGAGTTTTTAATAATATGGCACAACAGAGAACCAGCCCAGTTATGACAGACATCTCCTTCCATTAACCCTGTCTTCTGCAACCTGGTGTCTTCCATATGTTTTATACTATAATTCCCATCATCATCAATTGGCATAGACATTTAGTACCTTTGTGGATTTTGCTAAATATATTCATCTTTAAAAACTATATGTATTCATATAGTTTTCAATTTCAAATTCTGAAGCAGATTCAAATCTGCTTCCCCACCCCCTTCTAAGTCACTGTGTGATGTTCCCTCATATAGGGATAATGTAACATTGGACTTTGTTCTTTTTTATTTGTTGGAAACTGATCTACTAGGCAGATTGTGGTCTTCGGTGCATGATGTGCAGCAAATCCACATGTGCAGAAGTGGATGTTTTATTTTTTTTTATTTAAAAAATGTGCGATGACAAATATCTTGCAGTCACAGTCAGAACCCAGCCAAGTATAGCAATAAAGAGCCTGGAAGCTGACAATATAAATCCAAAGTTTATCATAACATTTTTGGATACATGTGACATGCTTCCTAAGAGCATGAAAAGAGACGTACATTACAAAGCCAAACAGTTTCAGAGCAACCTTCTGTGCTTTAATCTCCTGCTGCAAAGGTTATATACGTACTTGGAAGGCGGGGGAGAAGAAGGGGTTGTCTTGTCTGCTTAAGAAGCAAGTTTCAACAAGAGCTCCTTGATACAAAAATGTGACTGTTGTCTTGAAATTTTTACCTGCTTCGTTTATTTATTTTTATTTCTGTTTTTTGTGATCTAAAAGGAGTGAACCTGTTTTTCAAAAGGCTCACAACCAAAGTATGGCAAGCTAACCCACAAGCCTTCTCTCTTTCTACATTTTTGAAGGCTCCAAGAGCAAACACAGTTGTGATGTGTCGTGTGCTGTGACTTCGACTTTTCCGCTTGTGCATGGGGAAAAGTTTAAAAATTCTTTCTAAGTTCCATTGAGCTGCATTGTTTCTGAACCACTCTCATCAGATACATTTTTATTTTATTTAAAGCATTTCTACCCCCTTCTTCAGCCCCAAAGATTCTCACATTAGCTTACATAAGATCAACAAAAACCAAGTCTCTGCCCACAATCTTACAGTCCTAAACTGTAATTCTACTCAGTAATTCAATTCTACTCAGTAATGCACTTCTACTCAGCAATTCAATGGGGCTTATTCCCAGGCAAGGTGCAGACTAGATCTTCTCTGTTTTGGGATCAATTCCATCACAGCTAAATTTAGAAAGAAAACAGTTTCACTGAATATCTACTTTTTGAAGAGGAATCTTTCAGCACTCTCTGTATCCTTACCACCACCACTCCTTTCACTACCTCCAAACTGAGTCAGACAAGGTATTCTATCTCTGTATCAAAATAACTCCTAAATTTTACAGACTTGCCATAAAAATGCCGGCCGCATACAGTAAGAGATATTAAGTCCCCACATTAGACCAGTGACCTATGGTCTCACTGCTAGAAGTGCTGCCCCTACACACAGAACTATTAAGCTTTTAATAGCATGGAGGTGAATGATTAGTTCCTTGATATGTTTTCAGCTAGATATTAAAATGGCAGGGTACTGCACTTGTGGCTTGTATACCATGATACAGTAAAGGGGACTGCAGCTGATTGGTGTGATTGGTATGCTAAGGTATGAGCAAAGTTTTCTTTTTTATTTCTCTTTCGCCTTGATTTTTTAATAGTTTCCTTGAATGCTCGAATATGTCTAATAGAGCTGACAAAACTTCAAGCTAGCAACATAATTTGCATTATTGCTACAAGCTCTGGAGGCATAAAGACACCATTAGTATTACAACAGCAGTGAGCAACCACCAACACCCAACTTAATTTTATGCAGCCCTTAGCCTAATTTCAAAAATTAGAATGTGTGAAAGTGAATGCTATGAAGAGATGAGAAACACTGGCCACATTCAGATGACACACTCTGTCCTTCAAGCCATGGCTTGAAGGTTTAGAGACAAGCGACAAGCTCAAATATTCCCTCCTTTCTCCTTTCCATTTCCTCATTTTTGCACGCCTTGACAGAAGGGCTCCTAGTTTCCTCAAAGCCCAGATTCCACGACACCCAAACCAGTAAGGTGTAGTCTGAGCAGTCTCTACAAACCAGGATTGCAAACCAAGATCAAACTGTGACCTGAAATCCTGGTTAGGAGGGATCAGAACCCCACATCAGTTTGTTGGTTCAGCTGCCATGGTAAACTGTGGCTTGAGGAAACTAGGAAGTCTTCTGCTAAGTCACACTGGAGAAGAGAGGGATGAAGGGAAAGGAGAAAGAGGGTGCACTTGAGTTTGTCATTTCTTCCTGATCCAAATCAGGGTGTCCGAATGCAGATGTTCAAAGCTACATCTACTTATATTTCAGTACCTGTCATGCCCCTATTAGATTAGTAATAGTCCTTATCCAACAAGGACTCCATATTTCCTGAAGGGAACCATACAGGCAAACAGTGTGTGTGAACAAACATCACCGCACCTTATGGCATCCCAGCTACTGTCATCTTTGATGCAGAGGCAGACGTTGAGCCACCTCCAACCACATGAGCACTGACACATGGAAGTGCAGGCGCTGGAGTGCCTGTCTGAAAGCCAGTAACACTTTGAGAGTAATGTACTACTCATGGGGAACTTCTGCCTCATTGGTAGGTACAACTCCTCAGGTAGCTCTGATGGCCACCAACTTAGCTTAGCTCGCTCCTGTATGAAAGCCTTCAGTCTCTTGGATAAGTTGCTGGAACAAAGTCTGTAATCCAGCTTTCTGATTGACTGTGCTGTCAACCCGATTTCAGTGTGTGTATGACCTTACCCTCTGTGGCTGGACTTTGCCTCTCTCATTGACCCCTTCAAACCTGACCTTACCCTACTTCCTGGACTAGCCCATAAGTGGACCCTGACTATCCTGTAAGTGGATCCTTATCCCCTGAAGCAAGACAGTAGCAGCCAAAAGGGTGGTGCAGGCAGGACTGTGTTGCTAACCTGACTTCCCAATGCTGTGTGTCACTGCTGAGTGGGGAGCTGTGTCCATGCTGAACTTCCTGCTGCCTTGCCTTTCCCTCTCAGTAACCAGCAGTGGCATGTGACATTAGAAAGCCAGTCCAACAGTGTGACCCTGCTGGCTGCTACTGATCCTTGGAAAAGACCCTGATGTTGGGAAAGATGGAGGGCACAAGGAGAAGGGGACGACAGAGGACGAGATGGTTGGACAGTGTTCTCGAAGCTACCAGCATGAGTTTGACCAAACTGCGGGAGGCAGTGGAAGACAGGAGTGCCTGGCGTGCTCTGGTCCATGGGGTCACGAAGAGTCGGACACGACTAAACGACTAAACAACAACAACTACCAGCAGTGGCATTGACATTAGAAAGCCAGTCCAACAGTGTGACCCTGCTGGCTGCTACTGATCCTTCGGGTGTATAAGATTGCTACCTAAGCATAATGGCCTATAAGACTGTGGTGTCTAATTTATCAAATTTGTTTATTTATGACATTTATTTAATTCTGACATTTTTATCCTATATTCCTCCATGGAACTCTTGCCACCCTTTTATTAAACAGCCTGAAAGATGACAATAGATCCAAGGTCACCCAAGAGGTGAGCTTTATGGTTGAGTGGACATCTGAACCTGCGTCTCTGCAGACCTCTAACCCCTACATCACATTGGCTCTCAGTTATTCAAAACACAATTATATTTACAAGTTGTGAGGGTGAAATAAATTACTTTAACAAATGTGGCTTTGAAACCTTGGCATATTCCAAATGTGGTGCAGCACTGGAATAGTGATCAGATAAAGAATGTGTATTGAAGTAAGACAGTCAGTGGAGTGGAAGGCATCGAGTCAATATTGACATCTACCAAATCACTCATAATGATGCAAGCCAAGTACAAGGATTAAATGTAAATTCACATCACAGAAATGTATTAATCAGGCAATAAAGCTGTATTGCCCAGTGTTATATTTGCAATGAGTGATGTGGAGGTCGGTTCTAACTTTACCTTTTAAAATGCATTAAAATGTCTATTCAATATATGGAATATTGTTGGTGGAAACTCTACCCTTTCTTCCTTAAGTAAGGATCTTAATAGACAGCATCTGTTTTCAGAAAGGATCGCTTTTTAAAAACAGACATTAGATGATATTTTTTCTCAGGCGTCACGGTTAAAAATTATCATTCCTGTCCATCATCAATAAAGCCATTTTCCCTCTCATTTTTTAACGTTGTGGGAAATCAGTGGGTAATTAGGAGAAGATGCTTATTAATATATTAATATACTGTAATTACTGTAATGCATATGAATGAAAGTGAAGGGCAACCCTTGTAGATTTCTGCATTTCTACTTGCTCATTTTTTTAAAACAACAACAACAACCCAGTAACCCTTTCCATTAATAATCTCAATTGTATGCATATGGTGAGCTATCCTACTTGCTTGATATATCTCTCTCCATAAAGGTGTCCCTTATATTTTGCAGCAAAGTTCCTGTTTGAGGCCTCCCTCCTTGAGGAGCTAAACACAGGTCTGAGACCTAAAGTGCCTTGGGAAGGCAAACAGTCCCTGAATTATTATGCCTATTACTTTTTATTAGTAGTAAAAACAAAAAAAGATAGCAAAGAACAGCTCAATTTATGCAGCACAGGTAGAACATATACAATAATATAATGTTAAAACGATAAAGCTATGTGCACAATATTAATTTAATTCTAATACAGAGTTGGTTTAGGCCTCACCTCTGTGACAGAAAATGTGAGGTGGTTTATATATAACACACACACACCAGGAAAAGGAACAGAAAAAAATATTTTGGTTTTAGGAAATTAAACTAGTGATAAAAAAATACAGTCTCAGAATATTGGGCTTTGACTAGTCCCCTGCTGCCCTTTATATTGTGTTTCAGTAAAATACAGTACATCTTGCTGTTTTATTTCATTGTTTGTGGCCCATGGAAAATCCTATTGTCCAGCTGCCCAGCGTAAATGAACAACAAATCAGGATAGCTGGTAAACAGTGAATGAATAAGGCCAGTCAGGGTTTTGCTGGGATTGTCTCATTGCTGCTCCCCACAAATACCCCAAGTTTGTTTCCCCTTACTGTTAACTTTGTCACCGTGTTTTTGTTTTAAGTTTTAGATCTCAGAAGAATCTTGAAGGAGCCATGAAGAGCTCAGTGAAGGTCAGTGAAGGTCTATTTAATTCCACAATGTTTACTGACCAGAAAGGGTTTTTTCAGTTTTTTCCTTATTGCTCTAAACTGAACATAAATATTCAAGAGGCTGGGTTTCTTTTAATTTTGGTCAAGTTGGGTTTTTTTTAAAAAAAAGAATGTTATTTTTTTAGTTATTCCAAATTAAGGAATTAATCTTTCACATGACTAAACAGCAGTACTTAAATGATGATTATAGCATGTGATGATATTGGGTGATTATGTTCCAGAGCAGGTGCTCAAACCAGCTCAGTTGGCATAACCCATGTCCTCTGCAGCCATATTCTCTATGGCTCCAGATTGTCCCACTAGACAAGGGGATGGGCAACCTGTTTAGTGGCAGCGCTCTGGATCACAAGACATTTCCAGTGCAGCCCTCAGTGCTTATCTGCATATTTTATCTGCGTGTAATTAACAATCTGCATGCTATTTTCATAAACAAGCTGTAGCTGGTGGACACTTAACTCGCACAGTATTTGCATTGTCACAAAAGGTCTCCAAATAAGGGGAAACTTGGGCAAATCCTTTTTAAAATCCTGAGGCACAACCTAAAGGCCGAACTACGTGTTATAATAATTGTATAGCTTGCAACCATGTCAGGAGATTTGAGTACCAATTCTTGGGAGTGGGAATTTCCATTGGGTCTGCAAAACATGGGGAGGAAAGGTATAAGCAATCCCTCCGCAGCAGAAGTGCTATTTTGCTAGAAAAAGAGGTGCCAGAACTCATCATTAATGCCTCCCTCGTTCTCTTATAATGGCAATGGTGGAAGTGAGTTCTGGAAAGTTCTAGCTAAAAAAAAAAGCCCTGCCAAGTAGTGATTGTGATAAAAATCTTCCTCATACCACATTTAGAGAGAGGAAGCTTCTAATGCTAAGGTTCTATGATTTTACAAATTTAGGTATTTAGATGTCAAATGGAGCTAAGGTGGTCATATATCACTTCCTAAGCATAAAATTCCACACAATACAAGGCACAATATTTTGCTTGTGTCATAACACCTGGATAGACTCTTTGAATCCAGTATTTGAATTAGGACACTAAAAAAAAAAGATGGCTGGATTTATTTATTTTTAATGGAGAAATTGAAATTAACAGATTTGTCCAGCCCAGTGTCATGATACAAGCTTATATTGCATCCAGATCTATTATTATTTGGCCCTGTGTTGTCACGGTGTAGCAGTGCTTCTAAGGCTCTTCAAGTAATCATGATTAGGGCTGGACAAAAATAAACATTTTAGGGAACATATGTCAAGCTCCTAAGAAAACTAGAGACGGTTGTCACAGGAACATGTCACCTGTGTCCATTAATGATCCAACAGCATGGACTTTGGTACAGGACCTCTTTAGAATTGACATTTCTGCAACTGATTGCCGACTGAAATAATTCTGCCATACTCCTTTTGTACACAAGGCTGTGGCTCATGCCTACAGCTTTTCCAGTTGACTGAAAAACTATGTTAAATGTTTGCATTGCTGAAATTCACTCTGGTGCCATAAATGGATTTAGGGCAAAGTGAGCTCTATAAACAAAATGGAAAAAAGAAGACATTTCAACAGAAATATGTAAAAAGATACAGGATAAAAATGCTTCAGAGAAGCAGTCTGCTTAGTTGTAAAATGAGTTTAAATTAGGCTTTTAAAAGGATTGCTAAATCTTGACACATATATGAGCGGCTTATTATCATGCAATTGTGCAGTAGTTGCTTGATCTTGTTACTGATGTGCCACATATGAATAAGTGATTAATTACCACAAAGGCTAAAACAGAGCAGAGTGAGAGTACTGTAGCTCACCCTGAAAGAGGGGCTTAAACACGTTTATTGCCCTTTAAGTGCATTTCATTAAGGCCAATTAAGGACTTTCATGTCTTATTAGAAAAATGAAGTAGATTTATGAGGTTTTCATAGGCAGTAAATGCTGGGGCTAGCAGATACAAAACGTACAGAAATGTAGTACTTAGGAGCTAAGAAAATATGTAAAAGAAGTACACCGAAAGGAATTAGTTGAACCAACGAGAGGGATCAGCACAAAGGTGAAAATTGCATAAAAAGGATTATCAGGATTTCATTTAGTACTCACAATCCTTATGGTTAGTTCATGATAGTATAATATCAGTGCTCATTTTGCTAGACTGAGAGCATAGTCCTGTGCCTCTTCCCAAATGGTGCTACCTGGGGTCCCTGAGAGCATTGCCAGAGGCCCTTTTTCACCTGCCTCCCCCAAAAAGCTCAACAATTTTGGGGTCTTGCGGGTGTCAGGAATTTTACTTATCGAAATATGGCAACCCGATATGGAATCCCTCAAGGAGTTTTGCTTGGTGCCTACCTTCATATCCTTCATCACATGGTGAACACCTTTTTTTATTTGCTCAGACCTTTAAATCTTGCAGGAGCTTTTGTATCTGTTTTAGCTGTTACTTTTTATTTTCTGCTCAGATTTTATTGATCAACTTTTAAAATTGTTGGTGTTTCTGTTCTGTAAGCTATCTTGAGAAAGGGGGTAGGGAACCCTACTCAGGGGCCAACTGCAGTTGTGAGGGGAGAATTCCTTTCCAGCCCTGTCAACCAACAACCCAAAGTAGCCAAGTGATATTCTTCTAACCCAAGGATGGGTGGGTACCAACATGGGAAAACATGGCCCCAAATACTCTTGGGCAAGGCCTTTTCCGGGCCTCCATCCTTCCTCCATCTTGCAGGATGATTATAACGCCGCAAGATCTTGCGAGAGCCCAGCAGGGAAACGCTAGGCTGTCTCTGCACTGCCTCCTGAGCCATGTGCAAAGTTCCTCTCTGTCCAGTTGTGCCTGGAGTGGTGGGGAGAGAGTCTGAGAAGCAAACTGCTAAAAATGTTAAGGCACACACTATTTAAATACATGAGAAGGAAGAAACCAGTTAGGGAGGGAATTTGAACTTTGCAGGACAAGGAAATCATAGTTGTGCTCTGATGACCTGAAAGTCTTGGTGTTTTAAGAAACCATACAGATTTAGGACATTCTGGAATATTGGTTTGGTATATGTTTTGCAGGCACAGAATAACCCAGGAGGCCACACTGCTGAGTTTAAACGTGAAAAGGGATTGTAAATTCACATAGGGTCATGCATGCATGAGTTACACTAGGGAACTTGGAAAACCACTCCTTAACACCTTACACTGATTCCAAAGTGCATTTGCTCAATGTAAAATTATAAATTTGACATTTCCAACGCAAAACTTGCAAAAAAAAAATCTAGCAGCCCCCTCCCCAATCTTCATACCTAACACTTATTCCAAAGTACATTTCCTGCATATAAAATTATAAATCTGACATTTTCACATTCCCAACACAATCTTGCAAAGTCAAACCTGCAAAAAAGTTGGAAATAAATGTGAGTGAGTGTGAGGCTTGTCTTTATTTCTAATTCTCTGATTCTTGTGAAGTTTGTGTTGGAAATGTCAAATTTATAATTTTATATTCAGCGACTATAACTCACAAGAATCAAAGAATTAGAAATAAAGATAGGACATGGCGGGGGGGGGGGGAGAAAGAGAAAGAGATTTTATAATGAGAAAAAAGAAAAGGCCAACAACCTGATATGATTAGAATAAAAACACAACTTGAGCTCCCAGAACTCCATGTTATGCTGCACTGCTTATGTTCATAGAATTAGCTTGCTTTATCTATTTATTTCAAGAAATTCTTCAGAGGTTAAAGAGAATATAGCCTTATCAGTTGGGACTCTAGTTGCTTCAGAGCCATTCATACCAGTTAGGTCCAAAACATACAGAACTGAGGCAGCTTTTTTACATATCATATGAGTTTATAAATTTTTTAACATGTGCATTATTTACTCAATGGACTGGAACAGCTCTGGCAAGTGGGGGATATGGATTTAGAAATGTTTTTAAAATGCACATTATTTACCCCACAGACCAAGCTGTTCCAGTCTATCATATATAGTTTTAGCCACCTAATTAAAACATCTTATAAAACTTCTTTCCAAAATGTTTACTGCACATGTGCAGCAACAACTTTCGGAGTTTTATTATCTTGGCTGCTCTAAAATAATTTTTTCAACATTAAGAAGCATTTAGACATTTAATGGTCTAATCACTTGCCAAATTTCATGTTAAATAGAAGCTATATAGGAGGAATTATCAAGTACTAAAAGCATCAAAAATTGATCAACTGCTTGTGTGCCTTTTTCTCTTCACTGATATCATTTTAAAACAACCCCCCTTTCTCTCTCTCTTTCTTTTTTCTGCTTAATTTGGTGAAAAAAAGAATTCACTCCAATACTGAGGATTTGGATATTCATGCTTCTTGCTAAACAACTTTCAAACAAACTTTTATGCCAACTTGATTTTTTAATTATGTTTCTGAAGGGAAATCATGAGAAGAGCCTCGTACTGTGACTGCTGAATCCTAAAGCAACTTACAATGCAATCCTATATACACGTATGCTGAGAAATAAATCCCATTGACTTCTGTGGGGTTTATTCCCTCGTAGGGATAAGCAAAGGTGTCAATTTTGATTCCTCTCGGTTTTCTCATTTCCTCAATCTTAAGTTCAATTCTCCGCATTTCCACATTGGTTTGTATTTTTTTAAGTACTCATGATAATTCATCAGAATTCCAGTGCAAATTGCTCCTAATATGGACATTTTTGTATGCCGTTTTGCCTAATATACAGAATTTTGCAAAGCAATTTTCCTTCATGTAATGCGTTTTTGTATAAGATGGGGAATGCCTGGATTGTCAGTAGTTCATGAAATGGATCTAGGGATCTTAGTAGACCACAAACTTAACCTGAGTCAACAGGGTGATGTAGCAGCAAAAAAAATCTAACGCTATTCTAGGCTGCATCAACTGAAGTACAGTGTCCTGATCAAGGAAAGTAATAGTACCGCTCTATAGAAGTTCATTAACTTGTTGTGTTTGGGGTAGTTTGTCACGTGTGTAGTGATGTTCTGGTGGGTGGTCTCTGTTGCCACACCTCTACTTCCATTTGCTCCTCACCTGTACACAACCCAGCCATTTTGTTTTTGTCGTCGTCCTGTACCAATAAAAAGACACCTTGTTCCACCAGTTATCTCATGCTGAAAGCTCACAGGAATTTCAGCAAGGGCCATGCCACGACCCCATCAGGAACCCAGGGGGAGCTCAAGTTGGTTTGCATCAATGGGGCTCCCCCTACCGGTGTCTGACCCTTACAGGACTCCCCACGTGACGGGCAGGAGTCAGATATAGTCGGGTCAATTCCAGTGCCTAAGCCAATACCGCTCACATTCTGTAACCAATAAAGTTGTGACCTAAATTTGCCCAATAACAATAACCTAATATCCATGTCCTTGTGTCTTATTCATCAACGAGGGGGTGGTTTCGGGGTCTCGACACGCAAGCTGTTCCCTCAAGATTGCCACATGTGGGGGATTATTTTTCTTTATTAACATTACATTTATAGCCAGCCTTTCTCCAGTGAGCTCAAGGTGACGTACATGGTTCTCTCCCCTCCCCTCTTCATTTCATCCCCCAAACAACCCTGTGAGGTAGGCTATACTGAAAGATAGTGATTGGCCCAAGGTCACACAGTGAACTTCATAGCTGTGTGGAGATTTGATCCCTAGTCTTCCAGCTTCTGCTATGACATTCTAACCACTACACCATACTAGCTCTTTGAGACTAATCACAAAACCTATGTCAGACTTTGTCAAACAACAACAACAACAACAACAGTGGTCTAGTGCAAGACCTCTTTATCATAATTTTGGTGTCTCATTGCTGCTATGGGTTTTTGGCTGTAGGGTGTGTGTAGTTGTTTTCTTGAGGTTTACAGGAGCTTTAAGAGCCTAATTAATTTTGTAAATGTTGCCACCAACCTCACCATATCAAATAGCAAATCAATAGAGCTTGCACAAGATCACAGTATGAAAGCATAAAAAAAAATGGAAATGGACATTGTTCCCCCCACCCCCGCTCAAAAAAGCACAGATGTCCATTTTGCCTGTTGTGAAATGTAGTAAGAAAGAGCTGATAACATTTGCTCTTGTGCTGTTCTGGACTTTGGTACAGAAATACCTGTGTGCTGGTCCAGAACTGTAAAAGGTCATGGAGGGCGGGAAAGGAGTGAATATTATATGCTCAAATTTTTACAGGGAGTAGTTCAGAGTAGTGGTATTTAGTGCGTGGTAGCAAGGTTAGTATGGAGTAATGCCTATATTGCTTCAGTGCTATTTGTTAAGTTATCTGTTTTATTAATATCTGAAGACTAATTCTAATGGGAGCATCAGTGTTTCTTTATCTCTCTAGAGACAGCCACTTGGCTACGGCAAGATAGATACCTTTGTAAAGAGGCTTGCTCTGAAAACTAGGAAGTAAAGGAAGAAGACTTACCTGGAGACAAAGGAAGAAACAAAGATCAGACAGTTTGGTGAAGGGGTTACCTAGAAGAATAGTTATAATTCCTTGGTCACCAAAATGTTGCATACCTGATTTTGCACTAAAAGGTTTGTTTGTTTCAAAACCCTTCCCCCTCTGAATATTGAACTGGCCGAGTTCAGCTAATGGGCTAAAGCTGCATACACATTTGTCAGAGGCTCAGGAGCAGAAGAGCAGGGGAGAGAGCAAATAGAGAGCGGAGGAGAGGAATCAGAGGGGAGCGTAGGGGAATATGACAGTGGACCGAGAGATTCCATGAGCTTCTCCAGCGAATCAGAAGATTCCCAGGAGGGGGCGCCTATGGTAAGAGCGAGGCGAATCCCAGAGGGGACGATCCATAAACAAGGAACCAGAGGGGAGTCCCAAAGGAGTAGCGGAGGAGTAGGGCCAGTTCCCCCACCAGAGCACAGTGGGGGGGAAGAGTCACGTGAGTCAGGACCAGCTTCTCCTCCATCGGGGAGTGGGGAGACGGAGGGAAGGCCAGGTCCAGCTAGCCTCCCCGAAAGGGGGAGCAGTGACACAAGTGTAACGGTCAGAAGGAAAGTGGGAGGCTGCGCGCGCGCGCCAAGTTCAAATGTGGAGGAGCGCGGGACAGCAGAAAACCCGGATTGGGAGCCAGGTCCTAAAGCCCGAAAGAGGGGAGGGGAGGAGTCAGGAGAATCAGCGTCAGAAGAATCTCGGAGGGCTGAGACTCCGACTAGCAGAAGGACCCAGAGAAAGAAGGAACAGAGGAAGAGGTGGAGTAAGGCTAGAATCTTAAGCTGGTGTCAGGGGGGAGGAGATTCAGATGGGACTTCTACGGTCTGACGGATAGATGTAGCGTTGCGCGCTGCGCGTCTGGAAATGAGACTGAACTTCAATAAAGACTTTTAAACTTGAGCAAGAAGCAGCGTTGGTCTTGTGTGAGCTGGGACCTTGGGCAGCGCTGACAACATTATATATTTACAGTGCACACACCCTGCTCCAAGAATCTGGGGAACTGTAGTTTATCCCTCACAGAGATGTTCCCAGCATCCGTAAGAAACTACAGTTCCCAGGATTCTTGGTAAGGGAATGTGCTTTAAATGCATGGTGTGTTTACAGCCTAGGTCACAAAGTTACATAGCAAGCTTTCTGAAAGGAAGAGTGTGGAGGAAATAGCCTGTGTTAAAAATATAAGTTCATGTTGTGCAATTAATGTTTTTTAAAAATGTTTTCAATTCTGGCTAACAAATTTCATAGTATGTAAAACTATGGGGCTCATACGATCTGCATTTGCTGATTTAAAAGGCGGAAATTCTCTTTGGCCGTAAACTTTCTTCATTGTTGGTAAGGTGACACATATCTGAGAAAGGTCCATTCCTTAGAATGAAGGGTAATTCGACAGGCTGACTGGGACTAGAAGAGTATGATGTCCAACAGAAGACCAATCCTAAACCCTGCTCCAAAGACAGCTACACAGCCTGCTGCAGTGCCGGGGTAGATGCCAAGGAAGGGATCAGCCACAAACCTAACAGATATACAATCCAGAGCTTGGCATCTGGGTTCTTCAGCTGCCAATCTTGCCTCATGAGCAGCCACAATGATTGGCTGTTATGCAGAAAACAGCAGAGAAAGAGCCTAAAGATGTCCATGTACCACATTGCCAGCGACGGGAGCAGGCAGTGCCAAGTCAACATTGCAGTTTCATGCATGTGCCAATGTGCTTTGGAACCATTTTTACATTTTCAAAAGTCACAGAATTCCTACATAAAGCAAGGAAAGCTCAAACGTTCAGAATTGTTTCCTCCCTTTTCCCTTTTATATATGTTCAACATTTTCAGACTCAGTTAGTGTTGCTGTACTCTTAGATTTTATGATGCAGAATACAGATGCAGACTACAATCTGATGCCCAGTTTTCTGTGAGTATGGCTAACTGAATTCAATAGGACTTACTTCTGAGTAGACATCTATAGGATTGCACTGGTAGTGATGATGAGATAGCTAATGAGAGTTCCATGTCTTTTCCCACATGGTACTTCAATTGCATATGTTTCTAAGTGCTAAACAAGCAACTTTGGTACCCTCATCTAAAGTTCTAGCTAGAAATGTGGAGTCTCCAAGCATCCCAAATTGCTCACTCTGCAGAGCAAATAGGACAGGTCCATTCTGCTTTGCTGTGCATCCATGTTACTGCCATCAGCTACAAATATTTTAACCAACGATGCTGGGGTCTGAACTTGACATCATCTACAAGGACCCTACTACTCAGTTTAGGTTTTCAAAGACCAAATAAAGACAGGCAGCTCAGCTGGTGAAAGCAACTGGATTCCTTCACAGTGAAGGATTTAAGAACTTGAACAACTGCCTCTGCTGCCCCACTTTCAAGTAAAGTTTTCCAGAGAGGGTTAGGTTTTCTTCCCTCCCCTTCTCTACTTTCTTTCCTTTTCGTAATAAAATCAAATAATGTTTTGTGTGTTCTTCAGTTCAGAGTTTGAGTGTTTGCCTAGCCCCCAAATATTCAGTCCAATTCTCTTATTCACACTTGCTCACAAGTATTTATTCCTTTTATTTAAAGCTTTGATCTCTGCTTGTCAGAATTTGGCAATGTATTCAAGGAGTTCTGTTTTACTGGATGGGTTTCTATCAGCTCCCCATTTGGATACCTCATGAAACTGGAATTTGTTTAATGTAAATATCTGAATACTTTACTTGCAAGACATTCCTAAAATTCGAGACATTTTGATCACTTCATAAATGCCCCTTGAGCAATTTTTCATGCTATTTTGCCTGCATTGTTTGTCTTTGCTACATTTTGTTGTTTGTTTATTCGAGAGGCAGAAGCCTGGAGAAGCTTTAACTTTTCTATGTGATTTGAATATTGGACAGGAAACACATATTGTTGTAAGGATATTACAAACTGAGGCCTGGACTTCAGTGTATCATCATAATGAACTGATGTTGCAGAGTGGCTAAGAATTTGAACAATCAGGAAATGGTCTTAACTATGAACTCCCTTGATGTTTAAAGGCAAGCCACTATTATGAGAGGCAAGCTCAGTCCCACATGGAGAAAATGATTCTGAATGAAGACAATAATCATACAGATGTCTCTTTGTGATTCCCCCCCCAGAGGTCACAAAGAGACCTCTTTATATGAGAAACACATCTTTTGAGCATACGTGGCTAATCTGTGGCCCTATGGATACCATTTCACCATTCCTGCCCATCGACCACACTGACTAGTGCTGATGGGAGCTGAAATCCAACAGCCTTACCTTTGAAAGGCCAAATGTTAGCCACTCCTGCTCGGGAGGTCAATGGAATCTGCTATTCTTTTTTTAACCTCCAACAAATGTCCCTAGAATGATGGCTCATGGTGACATAGTGTCATGCAAACAGGCAATGCAGGAGAACGGGTGAGGATTGCACAAAGGAGCGCTGCTCCTGCTGCCACCTTAAAAGTGGTGGTGCTGGGGGGCGGGGAGTCATCCTGCCAGTACTTCCATTAAGCCTCCATCCCTGAAAATGACCTAGAATTTCCCTTAATTTTGAACAGCAGTTCCATGTTCATGTATAAAAATTCTCCAGCTACTCCTTGAACCGCATCCAGTTATAAGTAAGCAAGCTTTAGCTCACATTCCCTTCCTCTACCCATTGTGTGGTTGCACATTCCCTCTTCGTAGCAAACCATAGCTGAACATTACCCAGGGAGGGGAGTGTACAAACCTGAGCATCATGAATGTTAGCACCAACCCAGGGTGTGGCATTACACATTAACTAAACATGTGTGTTGGCATGCACAGCAGGCCACAGTCACCAGGAATGGAGCACAAAGGAATTGTGTTAAGTACCCTCCTAGATGTCTAGCCTCCTAGATGTCAGTGCATTGGTGTCCAGGTGCATTGCCATACTGGGGGATTCTGGTTTTCACAAAATCCTGAAGCTTCTGTCCCACTGCTTAATGTGCTGTCTTCTATAGTCTTGATTCACAAAATATTTCTACGAGGTACCAAGAACTGAAAGGAAGTATGAACTTGGGGGAAAACGTTTTTGGTGAAGAAGCAGCATGGCCAAGCAAAAAGAAGTCCTCCTGCTCCACTCTCTACAACCCCACACATACTTCGTGGCTGAATGGAACCATTGCATAGGACAGTCACCACCACCGCAATCCCTGCTTTGTTCCAGCCAGGAAATGCTCAAATTGCATGGAGAGGCTGCTGCAGGCACAGCTCCAAGCAATCAGCACCAGGGACAGCTGCTGCGGCGCTTCTGCCCCAGACAGGAAGTAACAATTGTAGCTGTCTTCAACACGTGTGAAGTGCAGACACAGAGAAGATGGAGCAGGTTTGCTCACTGTCGCTCCAGAGGGCAGGGCTGGCACCAATGGTTCAAAATGGCGAGGAAGCAGGTTACGTTAGGAGGAACTTCCTGTTTGACAGTGCTCACTTCCTGTGATGTACTGGAAAATGGAAAAGACTGCCTCAAGGGATTATGGGTTTTCTTTCACTGGAGGCATTTAAGCAGAGGGATACCATTACTGCATTCTGCATTGCAGATCCTGCATAAAGGAGGAGGTTGGACTAGACAGCCTCCAGGTACCTTCCAGCTCTATAATTCTATAGATAGGAATATTTTTTTTTAAAAGTCAAGTGTTGCCTTTTGACTTATATAATGCAATAAAGAAGCAGCATAACATGAACTGTGATGGGAGAATGCATAACTCCTGTACTGGTATTGCTTCTTGGATATGGAAGCCCTTAGGGATCAAGGAATATGAATAAAGATATGGTGTGGGGGAGGGTGTATAAAAAAATAAAATATTTTTGCTCTGTTTCTAAAAATAATGCAGTTTTGGACAGAAAAAAAACCCACCCAGCAAACAGAAGGTTTGGTTTATAACACAAACAAAAATTGTTACATTCTGAATGGGTTGTAAGTACCTGATTCTTTGCCTTTTTACTCATCCCTGCTAAAAAAAAAAAAAAAAAACTGGAAAAAAATCCGCAAATCCATTTGCTAACCAGCTGCACCTCTGTACTGAACAGATAACAACCTGTGCAAGCCAGGCTTTGCAGTGAATCGGTGCTGATAGGCCTGAATCTCATAGCTTTTTTTAAATGCTAATGACAAGAAACATTTCCGAAGCCAAAACGCTCTTGTAGATCTGTCTACTTCTATTATGACTGATATTTGCTTGTAAGTACATAGAACACTTGTTCACTGTGCCTTATCTGCTATGGTGCAGCATGCTGACCTACATACCATTCAGCACAATATGATGCACAAACATCTTCTATATAATTTTTCATTTTCGACTTAAAAACAGTAGAGGCAAAATGGGATTGCTGCAAATCTAACAAAGAGATGGCATTATTTCCAAATAAAAATGTGCATTTTTCCCAAAGAATTTATTTGTCTAGCAGCATGAAGTTCATACATAGCGGTGCTTAAAAAGGGTGTTGAATTGCGATTAGGAAGGAAGGACTTAGGAAGAAGAACAAACCACAGCTTTTCTACTTACACAGAATAATTAAGCTTAACTTATTTCTTGTCACAATTAAAAGTTCATCCTTTTCTGAACCATGTTTTTGCAGTGTCACTAAATGCTGCTGATAGAAGAATGCTGAAATAAGTATGATAATGACAATAAAGAATGGAGGCTAGAAAAGGCTATGGTAGCTAAGGGAGCTGAAATGATAGTCTATTACCTGCCATTATCAAAAAAAGGGGGTATGCGCAGGCAGAACTACAGTGCTATTTATTATTTCTGCTGAGATGCCAGCTACCTTGCATGATCCTAACCTTTACAGCAAGTAAAATAATGAATATGTCAGGTATTGCTGTAAATAAACAGAGGTCCACACATCATCTTACATTTTTCCTAAACAGCAGTAACAGGCTTGCTGGTTTTATGGTTCCACTTAACCAGTGGCTTCCCCATCGCAGCTGCTATGCCAGCATAAAGTAGTTGTAATCCTATGCACTCTCTGCAGCAAAACAACCCCAAGAGATGACATGGCAACACCAATGCTCCTACTACCACAACACCATTGCTAAGTATGCCACTACCATTGCACTGGATATTGACTCTAGAGCAGCATTCCTCAATGTGCTGCTCTCCAAATGTTTGGGACTACAACTTCCATCAGTCGCAGCCAACACAGCTGATGGGAGTTGTAGTCCCAAACCTCTGGAGTACACCAGGTTAGGGGAAGGCATGATGATCAATACATGGTGATGGCACGAACGCCATGATGGTGTCACTGAAATCATTGTGCATTTTCTCCCACATACAGTGTCTGAGCGCATTGCCCAAAAGAGCTCATCAGAGAACTTCACAATCCAGTGGTTAGGAAGGCAGCCATAAGCTTCAAAGCTTTCCCCAGACAGGGGCTCAAATACCCTGCTAATCCAAACACAGATGGTAGCATCCTGCAACACTATTGACAGCGAAAGGGCTAGGGCCAGACAGCAAAGGAAGGAGTGCCATTCATTGCTGGCTGCTGCCAATTGGGACTGGTAGGGCACAAGGTAGGGAGACCACCAGTAGGTGAAGCCTGGGCCAATGACAGGTAGAGTCACCCCTGATTGGTTGTAAGAAGCCTTGTGGGTGCTGGTCCAGGAAGACTAAGTGGTGCTCCACTTGTCCTAATGGACCAACCTCCACAGTGTCTCTGGGAAGGCTGTTAGGTGACTAACGAGCCTCTGGTTGCTGTTTGTTTCACACCATGTGCCCTGGATCTGACCACCCAGTTCTCTGATTTGGCTGAGAGGGGCATAGAACTGGAAGTGGGGCAGTCATCTTGGGCTTTCCATGATTCCGAAGGTAGTATTGTTTACTTATACTGCCTTTTTTGTTGGCATCATTGGATAAGAGTGTGAGCCCAGAAGGAGCAGGTTTGTAGCTTGGAGTAGTCCTGGATCCAACATTGTCACCTAAGAATAAGGCAGCCTCAGGGGCTAAGCATACCTGTTTCTAGCTCTCCAATGGTTTGCCAGCTATGCCCATTTTTGGACAGAGATGACTTGACCACAGTCTTCCACCATCTGATCCCTAATCCTGTAACTAGAGGAGGAAGGGTGAGAGGACGGTCCAGACAAGGGACAGTATCTAAAACTGTTTGTCTGCTGATGAAAGGAACCTGTCAGTGGAATGGAGAAGGAAAGTAATTTTCAGCAATTCTTTCCTCCTCTAAATCTGAGCTGAAGGGTCCTGCAGAATTCCGGAGCAGATTTAGGGGAGACAAAGGGAGCTACAGGAGAAAGGGGAATTGCTGGAAATGCTCTCCACCTTCCGTTGGACAGCATTGGACAACAAGCTAACTTAGATACATTCTGTTCCCACTGAAATCACAGAGAATGAGCTGATTGATGGCTAACTTGTCCCACTGAGTTTACTTGGAACTCTGTACAACCATCTTAGTCTGGATCCAGCTTGTTGTTGTTATAAAAAAATCTAGGGGCAGTATAAAAGTTAAAGATAAGGTAGGCAGTCCCTAGAGGCCTACGGTCTAATATCACAAGGAAAGAATGGGAGAAATGAAGAGAAGAGGAGGGGGAATTGAGAGCCAAGTAAACATATAGCCGTTTGCAGTGCTACTTAAAAGGACTGAGGTCACATCCACACTATGTATTTAAAGGTTTACCGCTTTAACAGTCATGCCTTCCCCCAAAGAATCTTGGCAACTGTAGTTCGTTAAGAAAAAGAAAAAGAAATGCCTTGGGTCTCAATGTCGAAATTACTAAAGCACAGCAGACCTTCAGCAGTCATTCCACGAGTTGTGGAAAGCTCAGATAGGTAATAGCAAACTGCTAGGCGTTTTGACCATAATCTATCAAAGCAGCTCTGTGAACTGTACATGGTTTCTCAATTGCCATCTCTGGGAAGGAGCCTCAGGCACTTGTGGAGCTCCCTCTGTCCAAGTTATCATTAGCTCATAGCCCATTAATATGATTTGTATTATTTATTTACTTCTTACATTTCTGTCACACCTTCCTCCAGGAAGCTCAGCATGGAATATACTATGAGATTCTGAGAAGCTGAGAGATAGTGATCAACCACAAGGTCACCCAGTAGGCTTCATGCCCAAGTGGGGATTTGAACTCTGGTCTCCATAGTCCTGTCAAAATCCTGCCCACTGCACCATACCAGCTCTCAGAAAGAGACGTTTCTATCTTACTTTCCCCCACCCCACTCCAAGGAGCTCAGGGCAGTGTGCATAGTTCTCTTCCTCTCACCTCAACCAGCCCTGTATGATAGGAGATCATATGGCATCTGGCTGAATGTCACCCAATTTGAATTTCACAGTTGAGGATTTAATTCTGGGACTCCTAGGTTCTGGTTTGTCATGCTAGTCAAAACACCATGCTGGCTCACCAAAATAAGATGTGGCCAAAACTGTATCTTAAAAAATGGTATTTATGGTAAAACAAATCTCCAACATAGGAGAGTCATGGGGCTTAGCAGTCAACTCGCTTCTTTCCGTTTTCCTGTTAAGCTTCAAACTGTAGAGACTTTCACCCTGGCTTCAGAATTGACAAATACCAGCAGCACACACCCCGTTCCGTTCCTCTCCAGCTTCACAATGGCCATCCTGTCATGCTGCAGCCTGATGACTATTTTATGTACTGTATTGAGGTTTGAGGGATCATCACCTTTCATGGCTATTACTGGCTAACAGTGCATTGAGGTCAACGGCACTTTACTCCTAGCAAAGTGCATAAAGGATTATAGCCTATGGAAGTCTTTTTTTCTCTCCACATGCCAAATTTCCTCTCTTATCCTAAATTAGGCATTTATACGCAACGAACCACAGTTGTTTCCATCTCTCAATTATATTTTCATAAGTCCTCCCTCACTGCTTCCTATGCTAAGAGGAATCTAACCACGCCCGCCACTAAACACCAAGTCAATCCTCTCTTCACCTTTAAATCCCAACTCAAAAGCTCAGGCCTCCCACAAAGCCTTTCTTGGACAATCGTAATGTCTCCATTGGGTCGACAGACGGCTTTCATTTGAGCTAGCATGCTAAGAGTGGGTTGCATGTGGAGTTTGAGCTAAGAGGCGATAAGCACTTTGCATGTAAAAGTGCTGTATGAACAATTAATAATTATTTTCCACTTGGTAATGACAGAGTTGGTGCTGGTGAAAATGGTCTGGACTACTTATCGTTCAAAATGGTTTGTTTGTTTGTTTTTAATCTATATTTTGAAGGCCTAGTCCCTCAGTTTAATGATAGATTTCACTTCAAGGCTGCTATAATGACATCCTGCACTTCCACTTATATTAGCTGTACACTGTTAATGGCAAGAGAGAATTTTACACCCACGTACAGCGCTATAGGTTGAGGTATTTAATGGTTTGTGTGTATACCGTTTCCAGGAGAAGTATGTCATTAGCACTATTTTCTGGAATTACAGTGCATAATAACTCACATTGAGTAAAAAAAAAAAATGTGAATAGGCATAGCGATAACAATGTGAAAGATACCAAACTCTGTGTTTAGAGAGTTTGTATCCCAAGAAAGACACATGTAACTTTTCCTGAATATCAAAATGCCCACTAGCACGAATGTCATCTCAGGTTTTTGAGTTGAAGTGATACTGCAACAAAGGCCTGCATATTTACATACTTTTTTGGGGGGGAAAGGTACAGTTTATTTTTCCCCATGTCTATAATCTGCCTCTGGGGTAAGTCTGCTCATCATTGAAAGTCATCTGCTTCAGCCCTCTTGCATGTGCCATTGCTTTCCAGGCAAAGGTCAGTGGCAATGCACAAGAGGGATTTATCTGCATTGGTGTCCCATAGGTAGAACTCCCTGCCCCAACTGGCTAGGTTACCGGTACCTTCCTCATTATTTGTGCTCCACTAACTGAAACCTTCTCTTTTAAAAAAGTTTTGATTATCTTGTCTGTCCTATTGATGGTGAGCTCCTCTTTATGTTCTTGTTTCTAGATGCTGCTTTTGGGTGCCTCCAAATTTTGCAGGAGAGAGTCAAGCGCATACCATAAATTTAGGTTTTTGTGATTAAAGTGGATTAAAGCACTCTGTAATCATAGCACAACATCATCTGGCCCTGGCCCTATGGCACCTGAACACATGGTCTCACACTGGACACTTGTCTACTTGCCCCAGAAGCAGATTCCCAGCTAGCCCTGAACTCCACCCCACTAAGCATGACCATGTTGATTCATCACTTCATTCTATACTCAGTGTATACTGGCCACCCAGAGGGAGAGAGTTGTGCGCCAATGCCCTTTGGTGGTCCACATCCTCTTTTAGTAGGTGACCTCCATTTGCAGGTCGTGACAGGCTTGCCTAGTGGCAGGCAGCAGCAGGTGCCTCAACCTTGCTACTATTTTGATTTCCCACAATGCCCCAGCATGACAATGCTCCAGGACACTGGAAAATCAAAATGGCAGCTGGGCACATTTACCTAGTGGTGCTAAGAGCATGAGACCTGAGGGAAGAATTAAAGAAGGTCCCGGGACAAATGTCAGCAGTGGATCCAGCCAAAATATTGCTAGCTGTCCAAGGGTGCTAGGTGACTGCGATGGCCCTGCTTAAGGGAGTGGTTTTGCCAATGTAATGATTCAAACAACATCCTTGAACATTTCAGGATGGCAGCGTGTTAACTGGGCTACTGCCAATGCTGCTGGAAAACTATGAGAGTTAATAGAAGAGCAGGGCGGCATCTCAAGCAAAATCCATTGGTCTTTGTGTCTATGGATCAAACACTTATGCCTGCCAGCAATGTGAGGTCAGACAAGACCTATGAGAAAATATAATATAGCTGAAGCCCAAAGGCTTAATTCTGCCTTTTGGAAAACTGGGCTTCCAGTTAGGTTTTGGGGTTTTTTAAGAGCCTATATAAAACATTCAGCATGATTCCATGTTTTAATAAATGAAAAATTCAACAAGGCAATACTAAAAATATAACTTTCTTTGAACCTAGCAGTTTCAGTAGAAAGTTTGCAATCCAAGTGAAATGAAAATATTTTAAATGAAACATATTAATCCTGAAAAGGGAGGCCAAAGGATACATTTAAGAAATACTGAGTAGTTTCCCCTACTTGCGATTTTTCTAATAAATATATTTTTTGTTTTGGGGGGAGGAGGTTTGTTGATCTCTTTTCAACTCATTCCAGGTGCAATTTTTACAGGTAGGCTGTAGAGCTCATTAAATTTAGCTTTGAAGATGCACAACACATAGCAATACTGTTATCATATATTCTAAAGGGCTCTTTCAAATCTAACGTTTATTAATGAAAAAGAGGAAGTAAACTCACAGATGATGTTTAATTGGGATGTACTGTACTATGAATACGGAGAAATACACAGAGACCAGAGTAAGCATGTAGAAAACAGCAGAATAAAACAGAATTTGAATGAAGAAAAAAGAATCTTCTACTGCTCAGTCCACAATTCTGAAACCAAATATTGGTAGTTTTTCAAGGATGGCAAGTAGTCAAGACTGTGCATCCACTAATATTTATAAGTAAACATTAAATATGAACTAGATTTCACTTAAGCCATAGAGAAACTCCCATTGTATCAATAAATTTTGATCCTGGACCATATGCTTCTCCAGCAATTATGTTGACCTCTACGGGTGAAGGGTGGTATACAAATTTAATAAACAATATAAATTGTAATTTAAGAATTACAAGTTCTAAACCTGTAATTTATTGATGTTGCTTTCCCTTTAATATCTAGGTCCTTTGGTTCAGTGACTAACACCCAGATCCTCTCAGTCAATGCACCATCAATGCCAGTGGTATTCTGACAGCCCTGCTATCCAACCAGAGCATTGCGCCAGCACTGCACTAGATGTTCAAATCTTTGAAATGATAATGCCACTGCAATGATGAGGGCAAACTTGCAGAACTTGCTATTCATATGCTGCTGTGTGAGGGAAGGTGTTTGCAGCCAACAAGAGCAACTTTCCTAATCAATCAATCAATCAATCAATCCAGTGAGCAAGGCAGACCTAGAAACTTTCATAGGGTTAAAGGAGTAACACCTGACCTACTCTGGCTTATTAGTGTAAGGTAGCTGCTTGAGTGGGAAGGGTTTTTGCATGCAGATCTCATTTTCAGTACCTGGAATTTCAAAATGGCCCTTAAGCTAGGCTAGGGAAAAATCCAGCACCTGGATGCTCAAACTCAGGGGGAATTCCGGAAGTCACTGATCAACCCTGTGGATGCAAGCGTGAGGCCAGTAGTCAAAATATTTGCCAAGTTAGCTCGGAAATTTATCAGATTTTCAGACTTCAGTACTGCTTATCTGCTGCTTGTTGGGTAGGTAAAATAATGGATTTTTCACAACAGAAAAATTAATTGTGTGTGTGTGAGAGAGAGGCTGATTTGTAGTGCAGCAGTTACAGCCCGAAACATGCATGTTTAGATTTCTATTTCCAGTAGCTTTTCTTCTAATCTGAATTAATTTTTGAGTGCTACAAGAGAACTGTTTCTTCAATCACCTTTCATACACACTTCCAGACTTTTATACTTCATGGTATACTTATCGCAACCATATTAGTTAACAGATTCATTTCTATATTTCTGTTTCATTTAGGATACGAGTCCCTTAAATTAGAATGTTTGAGGTCTTATTTTGGATTTTCACAAGGACACCCCTGAAAGTATCTGTCGTAATTTCTTTCTGAAATAGGAAGGAGGGGGACAGTTGGAGGGGGGGTGTTGCCGCAGGAGCTGACTTGTCTGCTTTTACACACACATGCCGACCTTGAACGGAGAGATAAGTATTATTTTGGGAGAGGGCCACGCAGCTAACACTGTACTACAGTTCTCTGTTTCTGTGTTGGAATGATCAGCTATAGCCCAAGCATCCATGTATTCTATTTCCAGTGGGCAAAAAAGTATACAGATGTATACTTTGCATTTATGTACTGTAGGGATACGCTCGAATCTCATTAAAAAATGTCACTCAAGACATCTGGTCAGCTGTCCTAATCCATATTGGGGTTTTTAGACTACTGTTATGCCCCCAATATGCTTTGAACATTGCCAATATGCTTTCTCAGCAGTAGCAGCAGTGTGTCCCCTTTGGTTTTGCAGCCCATCCCCAGCGCCGGTTTTTATCATGTCACGTACGGAGCAAAATGAAAAACCACATACTGTATCTTGCGTGTCTGGCTAATGATACTGGTAGAACAAACCTTGTGTGATTAGGAATAGGGACGGATTGGCTTAGGGTCTAGTTCATCTTACGGACTGCAAAAGAATCAGCTGTCACTTGTGCCATGCAGCAGATGGGCAGTTTGCATCCGATTGACAGTCCGGCGCCAAAGCCTTTAGAAGCTTTGGCAGCCCACTTGCCATCAGGCAGCAGACTTTGATGTCCTGCAGATGGTTGCCTCGGCCATCTTGCATTTTGTGTTGTTGTGTGTGGCGCTGTTGTGCTTCCACTCAGAACGCAGGAATTCTGCCGGTTCTGTCTCAGTGCCTTTGGAACTGCCGCAGCACAACTGTATCGGAAAGCACACCAAAGGCACTATAGTTCACACGCTGGTCTGAGTTGCTTGAAATATATATATGCAATCTCCCACTTGTGCTTTGGAGCAGTTTCTGGTTTGCAGCCACGTTTAAAATCCTAACAGTGCTTGTCACGAGCTCAGCCTCTCTACAGCAAACCTAAGCCTTTTTATTATTATTATTATTATTATTATTATTATTATTATTATTATTAACATGCTCTCCATCTAGAACCCTGACAAATCTGCCTTCCCTCCTTCGCGGTGAACCACAACAGCACACTCTTATAAATATTCACCAATCCTATTTCTGTGTGAATTGAGCTCACCAGCACAGCTTTCCCTCGATTTGGTTCATGCCCACCCTAGCTAACAACCCAGAACAAAAGAATTTTCTTCATGGTGGTCAGACTAATCTTGCTCCATGAATAGCCTAGAGTAATCTGTCAGCAGTACGAAGCCATGGCTGGAGATCTTCCAGAATTGCTCTTTCACATTTGGTAGAGATAGTTAGGAATTCTGACTGGCACTATTAGGAAGGAATCATGTCAGTATCTGCAGAAAGGGCTGCAGTTGTCTCCACTGGGTCGGATCAGCCTCAGAATTTCCTACCCATCCTTTGCCATCTATTGAATTCCATTAAAAAATAAATAAATCCCGACCGGGTTTTTAGAAAGCAAGCCTAGCAGCAAGGAAGAAAGAAATTCAATCAGATGTGATTTTCTGGCGCTCTAAGGTAACGGAAAATATTTGGTGGAAAAAAATATATGTATAAATTGTCAATTAATGCACACCGCTTACAGCCAGCAAACAAGAAAAAAATTAAACAGTTAATTAGGGGCTTTTTGAATCATTGTTATATATACGACGCATCATTTGCAGGTGCTACAATGGTGAAAGATAACCATTATAATTACCAGTATTCAAAGATTCATATTTTTCCCCATGTAATTGATTTAGGATTATCAGTTTTCTTGTAGTTATACAAAAGGCCTGTCAAGGTGTTTCACACGTGTTTGGCTCATGCGTGTTCCAAAAACAAGTCAAAGTGTTGTTATATTTTCCCAAGCGTAGTTAAAGGTACTCTGGAAAAAAGGCCAAGTTTTACCTGGGTTCTTATCTTGATTAAATTACATTACATATTTTCCCCTCTCTTGTTCTTTCTTTATCATAATCTCTCTCTTTCTCTCCCTCTCCCTCTCTCTCTTTCTTTCTTTCTCTCTCTCCCTCTCTCTTTTTTCTTTGTTAAAATACATCTGTGTTTGTTGACTGCCCCAGATTATATCTAAGTGAGGAGTGGGAGTACTTGCACCTGGTACAGTATATGTAGCTTAACAATACATATCATTACATTATTTACAGCTCATTTTGTGTTATTCAATAGTAAACTGCACATTAACCCTTTGAGAGCCAGCACGAAAGTATTCAAGTTCCCCACAAAGGGATCAGTCTCTCTCCCTCTCCCTCTCCCTCTCAGCCCAGAGAAATAAGAAAGAAAGAACATCTATCGCTGGGTTCATAAACAGGGCAGCGTGTTCATTACAACCAGGATCGCTACCTGAGCTGGCTAATTCCTCTCCCAGGAAATCTGTTTCATAATGATATTCTTTACCATGCCACACTTGTACTTCTGCTGATAACACAGGTTACAAAAGGGACTTGGCACCAGAGTCAATTAATGTACTGGCTCTTTAACCTCTTTTATTGGAGTACATTCGGCACCATGGGGACCTAGCTGTTATGTTGCTGGCAGTACAAGGACCCAAGTGATGCAATTTCATGCAGCCTCAGCCTTGTCTGTAGTTCACAGAAATAACACATCATGATCTGGCCTCATTAGGCACTGACTCAGCAGCCTAACTTCCACGGGGCTACACTGCTGGAAAGTTAAAACGGCAAAAAAGTGAATGTTCATTTCTCATGCATCCAGTCCACCCAAAGGGACATAGAATCATAGAATTATAAAGGGACCACGAGGGTCTGTTTTCATGGACATTCCCATGTTTGAAGTAGTCCACTCACTAGGCTGATTTCCAACAATGCAGTCTGGATTGTATTCTAGTTGTACATAGCTAAGGAAGAAGAGAGGATTGACTCCAGTCCTGTGCATTTCGCTTAGAGTGATCTGTATTTATCTCAGCAATGTAGGAATTATATCTTTGACTTCTTCTTCTTTTTAAATCGGAACAATGGATTGTTTGTTGCAATTATGAACCACTGCATGATTGTGTATTTATTTATTTTTTCATTTTTCATCCAAGAAAAATGAATCAGAAATGACTAATAAAGAAAAAGAAAAAGTTGGACTCGTGGGCTTTGACAAAGAAGAGATAGACAAGGAGGTGCAATACCATGCCCAAACAGTGACAATGCCAGGACGCTATGTCTGGTCATAACTGTTTGGAGTACCACAATAGTTGGAAAGGGGGAATGGGGAAGAATAAACTGCCTAATGAAGAAGGGAAACATTAGCTGGAGGACATACAGAGCATTTCCAAATATTTTGTTAAATATTTGCTATAATGGCTGCGTCCAAAAGTAGCATTCTTTTCACTGATATGTAGCAGCAACCCCTCTGACTCCAATTATTTCTAAAACACATGGCTCACCATTGTAAAAAAATTGCACAGACTGCACAATACAGAGTGTATTAATGGCATTGCAAGAACAGAAAGAGACAAGAAATCCATATGGCTATTCATAACCTTTAAATACTCACCAATATCTGTGTTGCTGAATTAATCAGTCTCACGATTATCAGCAATTTAGCTGCATTTTGTTAGTAATTAGCTTGATAAATTAGCATCTGCAATATAAAACTTGACATCTCATTGTTGTCTCCGCTTTATGGTAACTCTGCAAAAAAAATTGCAGCCTACTTGATAATAAAATTATCATTTCTCATATAATATAAATAGATAGAAAAAAACAAAGTTTGACATGCTGAATACTAGAGGAAAAACATGCTCCATTTATATTCACTGGGCAAAATATCAAAGATTAGTAGTTCATAATGCAAACTTCAATAGCGTTGTTTAAAAAAATATTAGGATGTTTTCATTGTGGGCTGCTGTGTCTTGTGAGTAAAATATATGCTCAATTAATTCATTTTCTGCAGAAGAAACTGGCAAACAGACTTTGAGGCAAAGGGACTGCATAAATGGTAGTTCTTAAAAAAATTTAATGACTCCTTCCACACAATCTGGGATAATCTAGTAACAGGTGAAAAATTAAACATATTCCCATTGAATAAACTCTCTCCAGAATACGTATTTCTGAGACGTATCTATGTAAGGGTGCTAAAGATTTTTTTTCCTCTCCCCAAGCAAATCTGAAAAGGCCTGGGGAGTCATCTTTCCCAGATGAGCATCTGAAGGCACTCCTGATTAAAATTTCTTGACTTCCCAATTAATGGAAATCAGAGTAGGTATCTTCCTCTAAAAATGCTAAAAATATAGTAATTATCCTGTACAGATGTGCTGCTATAAACACAAGACTCTCTCTGGCATTTTCTTTCAGCCATGATTTCCATTGTAGAAAATGGTACTAATCGAAACATCCCTATTAATCTGAATTTGAGATATTTCCTACAATGTATATTACCTTTCTACTGCCTACAAACCTTCTGCCAGGATTTTTTCTCCCTCCTCCTTTTTAGGAGGTGCTTTGAGAGGAATATACCATGAGAACAATACACAGCTGCTGCTGTATAGAGATATCTAATTGTCAATATTGTGGAATTTCTACAGCTTATTACTTGCATTCAGTCTAATTCTGGGCAAATTGCCAGTCACTTCAGGGACGTTCAAGTGAGCCATAATACACGTGATACGACATCACAGCTTTAAGATACCCGGCTGTTTTGCCTCTGGCCAGGGAATGTTTGTACCAATGCAACCGAGTGAAAGGGAGGGGTCTGACTACAAATAAAATAAAATTTGTATTTTTTTTCAAGTGGGCTGCATTTCAAGCCCAGATGTTAGTAATGAAAGATTCAATTTAAGGATTTAAATTACAAATAAATAAAGTATGAAACAGATGTGATTTTTAAGGAAGTTCAAATTATCCAGGAAGAAAAATATCTCTGTGCATGACAAAGTAATAGGGATTGACTTGAGAGTCTGTTGAAAACAATCTGCTATGCTAGATACACCCTTAGGACAGGATTGGTTTGGAATGGGAAGGACTGGTGGAGCTTGTCATTAAACAAAAATTGTGTTTAATAAAACTTTATAACCGTGATTAATCCTATGAGGCCCTAAAGGAGTTTGCAGTTTCTGATAAACACATTTTCCTTGTTTGCAACGGTAATAATATTTCGAATTGAATGGGATATGAACAAAAAAATAAATAAATTGAAGGGTAAGGGAAAAAAGAGGGGAGAATGTGCCAGTATAACTTATGAAAAATCTCATAGCCACAAAGGAAAGAAAGGACCACCCACAAGCGGAACCTTAAATTGTGTATCTGTAGTGAGGGCAGAAATATACAGGTACTTTCAAGTCTGTCTTTCCTGCAATGCAAATAATAGATTCTCCTGTGAAGAGAAAGGAAATTATTTGAACACTTCAGGACCAGATCAGACTACCTGAGTATATCTTGCCATGGAACCTGTATTAAACCAGCAGGGTGGAAAGGAGATTTAAAATGCAGCCTCAGTGGGTGGGAAGGCAGTGGGATGGGAAAGGCTTCCCTGGCTGCCTGTGGTCCCCCCTCCCTCGAAACAGGAGAAGGGGTCTTCCACATGAGCACCACTATTAATAATCCATCCTGCCAGGAGACCAAAAAAAAAAACCCTGCTTTTAAAATTGGTTTGGGATAGAGGAAACAGAAAAAAGGTGGAAAGGTGGAAAATCTACCGGCTTACCTATCCTGTACTTTAAACTGCACCGTACCCCCAGCTTTGTATGATGATGATGATGATGATAATGATTTACTCACATGTCACCCCAAAGTCCCAGGGTGGGTTACAACATCAAAACATAATGTTTTTTAAAATCAATGCAAAAGGTAGTACCTGACACCGCTGTATTGTGCCTTTAGAAAAAGGGAACTGGTTCATGTCCCACATATCAGCTGAAAAGTAACTGCCAGAAAAAGGCCAAATAAGCCAAATACAGAGATCCAAGCTGCGATGCCTAAGCCAGGCAAGATTCTATGGGTATAGATTGGACAGGGACTGGCATATATTAGTAAAACACACACACACACACACACACACACATACACACACATATATATATAAATGCATTGTAGAGGAAGAAATTGCTTTGCAAAAATGTGTGTATTTAGCAAAACTGCCTACAGAAAAGGCATGCATTAGAAGAAATTCACACTAAAATTTTGGTGATCTTTCATCAGGACTTTAAAATGAAAAAAGAAAAGAAATGTAATATGGAAATATAGAGGGCTGAACTTATGACTGGAAAATAAGAAACCAAAACCGAAATGGATAGATTAACCCATCAGTAGCAGTGTGTTGCCATTTCCCTGCTGCCCACCCTCTTAGAATCTAAATGGATAGCTCAGCTGGGTAGAGCATGGTGTTGATAACACCAAGGTTGCAGGTTCGATCCCTCCATGGGGCAGCTGCCTATTCCTGCATTGCAGGGGGTTGGACTAGATGATCCTCAGGGTCACTTCCAACTTTACAATTCTATGATCTATGATCTACAATTCTCAGCTCCTAGGGCAACCATGTATCCTACAGTGAACAGCCCTCTAGTTTGAAGGACTGTCGGAGGAGAGTCCTCTGTTTGAGGATTGTTTAGAGCAGGGGTCAGCAAACTTTTTCAGCAGGGGGCCAGTCCACTGTCCCTCAGACCTTGTGGGGGGGGGCAGACTATATTTTGAAAAATAATAATAATGAATTCCTATGGCCCACAAATAACCCAGAGATGCATTTTAAATAAAAGCACACATTCTACTCATGTAAAAACACCAGGCAGGCCCCACAAATAACCCAGAGATGCATTTTAAATAAAAGGACACATTCTACTCATGTAAAAACACGCTGATTCCCGGACCATCCGTGGGCCAGATTTAGAAGGTGATTGGGCTGGATCCAGCCCCCGGGCTTTTGTTTACCTACCCATGGTCTAGAGAGAAGTTTGGGGCCAATTAATAATGTGTGTGGGATGTGTATGGGATAAGTAATTTCTGAACCACAGTTGAGTGGTAAAAGCTACAGTGCCAAGTGTGCCGGAATAACAGTTGGAAGAGAGGAGAAGGCACACCGACCCACCAGTAAAATGGGTTTGTCCTGCTTTCTCTGAGCACTCCAGTTTATTTGCAAAACATGGTAAAAACAGTCAGTGCAATTACTTTCTTAAAATGCACAAAGCTTTTCCCAAGGGGCATAGAAGCAAGGCAGCTAAGGAGAATGTGGTATATCACATGGAGCAGTTAGTTGAACATGCAGGTGATGCAGCTTGAACTGTAAGTATTTTATAGGGATTGGGGAATATCACACTATAGGCTACTACCATGAGTGCTGGAAGTAAGACAGCTCCCTGCTGCAAGGCCCATTTCCACCTGGCCTAGGGGGTGGGGCCCAGACTCACCTTGAACAGCTAAAAGAGGCTCCTGTGAAGCCAGAAGGATATTGCTGGAACAACTCTTGGGTTGGGGCAACTGGCTGAAATGTTTTAAAATGTTTTAATTTTGGTTCCTCTGCTTTATTTTTGTCGGGTTGGAGTTGGTTTAATGTTTAGTTGTGGTTGGTGGTTATTTCAATTCGGGTATAAGTGTAAACTGTTTATTATTATTGTTATTTGGTTTCTATTGATTTATTGGTTTGATTGTTGCTTGTATAGGGTATTTTGTTTTTTAATGGTTGATGTTTTGTTGTGTTTTTATATATGTTGTAAGCCACCCAGAGTGGCTGGGGAAACCCAGTCAGCTGGGCGGGATATGCTGTGGAAAACCCCAGATACTTAGCAGTATGGCTGGTTTCCCTGTCTTTTGGTCAGTGCTTTATGATGTTACACCAGTTGCACCTCTGCCTGACCTCCATCAGGTCCAGGACCTACAGAGGGTCGGATCAAGTCCTGATATTGAAAACTAAAATATCAGCAACCAGAAGACACCAGTAGCGCACATATCAGGACCTGTGCCACAAACCAGATTTAATGAACATATTAGAGTGCTCTGTAAATTAATAGTTAAAGTCTTTTCTATATCAACCTTTTATGCTCCTCCACACCCACCCAATGCTCCTATCCCTTCTTTTAGACTCTTTTAGCTTCTTTTAAATTCTTAGACTTTCATATTTACCTTCTGTTTTAATACCTTTTAGCTTTCCAAAACACTTTTCAGATTTTAAATGACTGTAATAAAGTAAAGGTAAAGGTACCCCTGCCCGTACGGGCCAGTCTTGCCAGACTCTAGGGTTGTGTGCTCATCTCACTCTATAGGCCGGGAGCCAGCGCTGTCCGTAGACACTTCCGGGTCACGTGGCCAGCGTGACAAGCTGCATCTGGCGAGCCAGCGCAGCATGCGGAACGCCGTTTACCTTCCCGCTGATAAGCGGTCCCTATTTATCTACTTGCACCCGGGGGTGCTTTCGAACTGCTAGGTTGGCAGGCGCTGGGACCGAACGACGGGAGCGCACCCCGCCGCGGGGATTCGAACCGCCGACCATGTGATCGGCAAGTCCTAGGTGCTGAGGTTTTACCCACAGCGCCACCCGCGTCCCTCTACAGGTGGACTGTAGGTGGGATACAGGTGGACTGTATCCCACCCTTTTATGCTGATCTATGACCATAATACAGATTTGCCCTCATGTCCATGTGGAATTGGTTCTTGGCTCCAATTCTGACATGGCCACCATAAAATACAAAGTACCTCTAACATTTGAAGTATCTCTTAGAAGTTGTTGTCCTTTCCCCAGCTATATCTGTGTTTACTGTCTCCTCAGCTTTGCCCTGTGGAGGAATTATCTTTATTCGCTCAAATGGTGAGGACAAGTCACCAGTGGATCTTCATTGCCAAAAGATAAAATAATCTGCGACCTCTCTGTTGCCTTATGTACCAAGTAGCACACTTAACAGAAAGGATTATCATCCCTACTTTGGTGCATAAAAGGCAAGTAATTCACTGTGCATGTTAAATGTCTAGGGCAATTGGGTCACAGCATAAATCCAAACTAAATGAAAGGGGTTAGTTATATTTCAGACCCTGGTTTGATTGTGGTGAAGCACAATCAATAATAATAACAATAATAATAATAATAGGCCATTTTATGGCATTGGTTTTTCACGTTGCATCAACTGATAACCTTCAAGTTCATAATTCCTTGGTACAGGATACAAATGACAGTAACATGTAATTCTTGATATCAATATGATGCAATCATTATCATCCAAACCAAAGAAACCAACCACCCATCACTCACCAAGCTGTTAACATGGTGGCTAGAGGGGTTGCAGCAGCAAGAAAACAGGGGTAGTCTGTCTCTCTCACTCACTCACTCACTCACTCACTCTCTCTGATTTTGCTGCATCCTGCTTGTGGCAACAAGTAGGGCATGAGGGAGATTAGTCTCTATGACCCAGGCCAGCATTTAGCTCCCAGGACGTTTGACATTAGCATAAGCATTGGGTATCCTGGGAAAATTACACTTCCCATTGCTTCTGGAATATTGCCATAGCAGCATTCTAGGCACCAGCAGGAAGGGAACAAAGAGAAGTCAAGCTACCTACACTCCATTCTGCTGCTGCCCTGGAAAAAAAAGGGGAAAGAGAGTAACCTCTTCTCCTCACCCTGTTGCCACTTCCACTGTTACCAGTTGGAAGAGAAATATCCCTTCTAAATCACTGTTATGCTGCAGAAACTGTTTCAGCAACTGAGCGACTTATGGAGGGCAGCAATTAAGAGAGGATGTAGAACTCTCTATCCACTATTGCTCATAATTGCTGGCCCAAATAAAAATCAGGTCCGGGAGAATTCACCCATCACTATCAACATCACCACTTTTTCAGGAAACATGGAAGTCAAATGTTCCTTGAAAATTGTCACTGTATTTGATTGTTGTTGCTGTTTTGCATATGTACACACACACAGCATGATCCCAGGCAACAATTTTCCAAAAATGTCTCTTAGCTGGACAGGAGCATTCCTTGCAAATCACACAAAAAGTTTCATAAAGGAGCAATATTTATTTTAAAGTTGACTTCTATTTCAATACTGAAAAATTTAAATGCATATCCTGCATCCTGTCTAACGCAGCATGATGTTTTCCAGCTCTATGATTCTGTACAAGGTACAAAAACTTGGCTATAGAACTAAAGTTACAGTATAGAGCTCATGTGCTTTGCAAACTGTACTACATAGATATCAAACACACAAGTACCTCTTGGAAAGAACAAATTTTATGAGAATATTCATAATTAATTATTATAAACTGATCACAGACCTCAGAAATGGATTTTCCCCCTGTGATGACTTTTAGGCCTTGATGTATTATTGAGCAAACGATGATGCTTTTGATCTTTACCCTTTTCAACACGGCCAAGCATTGACCCAGGAGCAGATAAATAAATGGAATAGGTCACATATTACAGTAACAGTTTTGGGGCTTAGGCTTCTATAAAGGCTTAAGCCTCAAAAGGAAATATAATGCTGCCTTTGATATATATTTAAATGAAGAGACGGAAGAAAGTATCAACTTTAAATATAAGATATATAGCAATAAGTAAGGTAAGCAGATATCGCTTTGCCATGCCACAGGGGAAGGAACCTATGTGAAGTAGCGGCACCATAAGATAGATGAAGATAGGGCTTAGTCAGTGAATGGTGCAACAATACTTTTTAAAGCCATGGTCCTAGAAGAGTGGGGTACATTTTCTGGTTGGCAGGCCAATTTGACAAGAGAGAGCAGGGGCACTCACCTGCCAAGCACCTGAATATCTGAAAGGTACCAGGTTTCCCAGCCCTTATTAGGAGCTAGACAGCATTGTTTTAGCCCAGACCTGTGGTCTTCATAGCTTTATAGTATTTACACACACATTAAGATTTTCCAGCATTGCAGAATTCCCTACATCGGAGTGGCATCGGGGAACATCACAGTGAAATGCTGTAGAATGGCAATACTGTAACGAATATTAGCAATATAAAATCCATCAATTGGGTAATTAAGGCATCTTTTATCATGCTAATTGTCATGTATGCTCTACAACTGTCTCTCTCCTGACTACTGTCCCTGTGCTGTACTAGAGAAAAGAAAAGGGAGCAAAGAAAATAAGAGAACCTGCACCATTTAGGACAGCATTAAGCCCTTTGTGTGGATTAAATGAGCAGCTCTGTTTCCAGAGCTGTCAGTCTGGAAGCTTTCATGAGCACATGTGGTGTGTGTGTGTGTGTGTGTGTGTGTGTGTGTGTGTGTGTATGGGTAAAGGTAAAGGTAATCCCTCAGAGGGATGATAGGACCTACCGGTAATTCACTTTCCTGCTATTTGTTCTATATTTAATTATCTCTTTCTATGACACACATTCGAAGTATAGGAGATACTCTCAAACCTTTACAGATAAACCCCTTTTCTCTCCCTAGTGGTTCCAACATGACACAAGCCATTACTGAAGATTGACAGAATACTTTCCGCTAGCCAAGATATTATATAAGACAGGAATATTATATTTTAATGATTCTCTTCATGGTGAGATATTTGAAGAGCAATCTGCCTCCACAGTAACTAACTGTGGAGCCTTCAAAATAGGATACTACCCAGAGAAATACAATCCTATCAAGTGTTTCCAGCTCTCTCTGGTCTACCGCTGACCTCAGTGGACTTAAAAGAAGGTCTTGGTCCTGCCCCACCCCAAAATCCATCTATACAGATACAACTCTAGTCACTTCCAACCTGTAAGTATTTTGTGGGAGAGACTCAAGTGCACTAGTACCAGCATTAGCTAGGAGTATATGCTGAGTAGAACACATTTTTTTGCAGTGCACAGTCTCTGGCTGAACACCCAACATCACTAGATAAAAGAGGATTTGATACTGGACATAAGACTGCCATTGTGACTAGTAACCATTACCCTCCATGAATTTGTCTAACACCTTTCAAAGCTGTCCAAGCTGGCAGTCATCTCTGCCGGGTGATTCTTCTTTATCAAGAAATGCTGGGAGTTAAACTTCTGCAGTATGATTCTGAATACCACTCGCTGAGCGAAATGAGCCAGAGAGTGTTGGTTCACATCCTGCACAGCCATCTGATTGGCCAGTGTGGGAACAGAATGCTGGACTAAATAGGCCTTTGTTGGATCCAAGAGCAGGAGCTTCCTTACGTTCTTATTTCTGCCCAAGACCCTGGAAAGCCACTGCCAGTCAGAGTTGACAGTCCTGGTGTTATGTACTGAGTTGAATAGGATCCAAAATGCAGTAGTCTGATTGGTCCTAGAACAATAGGATCCAAAATGCAGCAGTCTGATTGGTCCTAGAATAGGATTCAGAATGCAACAGTCTGATTAGTCCTAGAACAACGCAGCAGTATGATTGGTCTGCAGGAGCCACCCAATCCAGCTCCAGATGGAAGTGAATCCACAACCTGATTGGCCTAGAGGAGAATTCCGGAATTAGCCAATCACGTTTAGCCCATTGTGTAAATAAAGTATATAAAGCAGATACTTTGGGGAAACTTTCATTCCTCCTCACCACTATGAGCTGAATAAAGAGCATGAAATCCACTCCCGACTCTGAGTATATTTCACCTGGTCTAGATGAACAGATAGCCTGGCATGGCGTGGCACAGCTTCCCGTGCTCCCATTTGTGATCGTGCTGGTCAATAGCATGTTAGGGCTTTTGTCACTGCACAGTGTGGGCTCATTTCCTGGGAAACCCTTAAATTGCTATTACAAATTAAAGAACTTAAGAGGGTTCCTGGCTAGATCAGGTCAATGGCCCACCTAGTCCAGCATCCTGTTCTCACAGCAATCAAACAGATCCTTATGGGAATCCCCAAAGCAGGACCTGAGTACAATAGCACTTTTCTAACCTATGATTCCTAGCAACTGGTATTCAGGAGAATAATGCCACTGACAGAGGAGGTAGCTTTTGATACTGAACTGAAGGTATATGGCAGCATCACACTTTTCTCCTTTTCTGCCAAAGTCTAGTCTATTCTTCTTATCAACAGCATTACTGTTGTTTCCAGAGGTCTAATATAGCCTAGAAATATTACGGTTGTTCCTGTGCCTTTAAAATTTGATTTGGACTCTGAAATGGAAGAAGCCTTGACAAGAAATCAATTGAAATTTACTACCCCTCCATGGTTTTGCACATTTTTGCTTCTCAGTAACTTGACTTTCCAATGTTTCCCCCATTAACATCTTGTTAATGCTGGGCAGGTGTTTCCCAGTGCAAGGCTTTCCATTAACACAATGTCAGTGGGACAAGCACAGATGAGAGAAGGATTATTGGGAGCTATGGGGAACTGGCACCATAACGGAAGCTGTACAGAGAAGCAGCATGATGTTAAAATGTGCCTTTTGAAATGTCTGTTGTGGAACTTGTGGCAGAGATCTGACTCAATTAAAACGTCCCTGCTATGTACCACCGCCTTATGCAAACATTGGTTCTGAAATGACTCCCCCTCCCCTTTATTTTGTTCAGCCTCATATCTGAATCAGCAGATTTTTAAACACTCAATATATCTTTAAATGCCAACGCACAACAAGTATAGCAGGTGTTTAATTGTTGTTTAAATATCCACATTTTTCACATTTTACAATCACAATTAAAATTAAGCAATAACACCAAAGGAGTTCCGGTATGCAGCAATAATACTTACCCATATAGTGAAATTGATAAGGTTCCAGATATAATGATGCCCATTGTGGTAACCCTGTGGTGACTGATTGCTATTCTGCTGTTAGCAAACAACTAAGAAATACTTTATTTTTTTCTGAATTATCAATTTGTTTCTAGCATATGAGAACAATGAAAGCCTTAAGGGAGGATACAATAGTTAGTGAGGTATTAAAACAGTTATAACTAATAAAAACACTAAATCACGTTAGATATGCAGCAGTGTGTCATTTCTGTTTTAATAAAAAAGTACATTATTCTCTCCTCAAAATTACAAAATTTTATTTTTTCACTCATTGCCAGCATAAACAGAAAATTAAAAAAAGTAATAAATCTAGACTTTCTGGCATTGTCACTTATGTAATTTTCCTGCTCCTTGGAAGAAAAAAAAAGCCCACAGAATAAAACTAGCTGAAGATGGTTTATTGGGAGAAAAAATTATTTGCATCTATTGTTTTGTTTTGTTGATGGGGAAGATTGGGGAATTGCAAATAAACAAGATTTGATTTTCATAATGTCTCTATGAGTTTATTATTGGGATATGTATATGAGCAGGCTATCAAGCACATTTTTAAAAAAACTATGGAGGCAATGGCACATATATTTAAATTCTCTGAGGTAGCTGAGTAACTAGATGGATACAAACTGCGGTTTATATGGGAATCTAGGGGTCAGACAAACGCATTAGCTGAAATCCTTCACACTGGGAGTTCTGCTACATAAATTAACTGTTCCTAACATGTTCAAAGATATTTACAAACTGAATGTGCCAGAAATCATATACTTCCATCCTTTTCAAAAGGAAATTTGGGGGGGGGCATGAGAAATCGGAGGTACTAAGTAGTTCATGGTTGGGAAACCGCCAGATGTTGTAGAACTACAATTCCCACCATCCCTGACCATTGGCCATACTAGCTAGACATTATGGGAGCTGGAGTCCAACAGCAGCAGCAACAACAACAACAATTTATTATTTATACCCCGCCCATCTGGCTAGGTTTCCCCAACCACTCTGGGCGGCTTCCAACAATATATTAAAATACAATATTCTATTAAACATTAAAAGCGTCCCTAAACAGGGCTGCCTTCAGATGTCTTCTAAAAGTCTGGTAGTTGTTTTTCTCTTTGACGTCTGGTGGGAGGGCGTTCCACAGGGAGGGTGCCACTACTGAGAAAGCCCTCTGCCTGGTTCCCTGTAACTTGGCTTCTCGCAGCAAGGGAACCGCCAGAAGGCCCTCGGCACTGGACCTCAGTGTCTGGGCAGAAAGATGGGGGTGGAGACACTCCTTCAGGTATACTGGGCTGAGGCCGTTTAGGGCTTTAAAGGTCGGCACCAACACTTTGAATTGTGTTCGGAAACGTACTGGGAGCCAATGTAGGTCTTTCAAGACATGTAGGTCAGGACATCAGGAGAGATACAGGTTCCCCCACCCTTAGACTAGCCATAAATGGCATTTCTCTTGTTTGTGTAGCGGCATGCTTTTCGTAGCATGCTAGTGTTTAAACGTTTCAGAGCTTAATTCCACTTTTGTAACGCATATGCATTTCCCATTCTTCAGAATAAAGTATATATATTTAGAACTAGTTTAGCAACTGCATAAAAGCACCAGAATGCTAGGAAATGGGGAGAGAGAGGGAGAGAGAGAGAAAGAGGTGAAGGCAGCAGTAACTTATAGGTTTCATGAGCTTGACAGAAGGAAGGAATTTTCCAGACTTCTTGGAAATGCTAGCAGTTCCAAACATATTTAAATTACTCGTCTATGAAACAGGCGCATTAGATACTTTCAGCTATAACATTTTATTTTCCCTCTGTCTGCTACACCTTGGTAAATATTAACTCCTTCATGCATATCGTAGAGTTATTGTTGCAGAGAAAGGGAAATTGCTATCAAGCGGATTTTAAAGCTAGACTTTGAGAGGGCTTCCATTCTGCACACACCACAACCAGAATTTGCCAACTGACACATTATTCTCACCTGCCATAATAAATATTAGATACTGAGCTGCATACACACACACACACACACACACACACACAATGAATTAGCATATATATTTGATGCATATATCAGAAAGCAATGTTAACATGCAACCAAAATAGTCATGTGTCTCTTGAAGTAAAGGCAGATTCCTCCAGGTGGATTTGGGGCAAGGGCCGGCACTCTCAGAACCATAGCTTGCAAATATGCTCACTACCAGTCCCCAGAACCCCTGAGTCCTCCTGTGTGTGTAAAAAACAGAAATGGAGTGTGAAAGGAGAATGGAAGAAGAAATTACAGGATATGGGTAAAAATTCACTGAAAAGCACGTGGGGGTGCGAAATGAAAAATATGAAAGAATAATCTATCTCCCCTTAGAGCCTCTGGACCTGCAAATTCTGCCTAAAACAGGGAGTCACAATACCGCTAAAACAAATGTCTGTGCTTAGCTTGAGGAAAGCTGAGCTGTGAAACTCCTTGCCACAAGGAAAATGCTGTGGCAAAGAATTTAGCAATTTCCAAAGATGGATTAGAGAGCAGCAGAAAATTATTTCAATAACTACAGTACAAGCTGATTATGCTAAACTCTGCCTGCAACTTCTACTTTGTGACTGGCGTGCTTCAGTAATTTCAGTTGTCTGCAGAGCGCCCTGGGAGTAGAAAGAATGAAAAACCCCAGCATAGCCAATATTAAGCTAGATGGACCAATGGCCTGACTCTGTATGTGGGAAATTAAAATGATGGCTACAGAGAGCCAACTGTTTGGTGGTAACCAAATCTGGATAACAAAATGTAGGATGAGACCAGGCAGGCATCAGTAGTGGGCCCTTTGCCAAAGTATGCCTGGCAGGTGCTGACACTGGCCTTGCAGAACAGAAGCAGTTCTTAGCCTCCATAAAAGTTTGTACAGTTGGCACCATTGAATTTAGACCCTAGTTCATATGAGGCTGTACTCTGCACAGGTTCAAGTTTTCTCTAGCATAATGAAAGAATCTGGGATTTTTTATAATAAATAAATGATGCCATGCAGCAACTTTGGAGAAGGAAGAATGTGGTGTATCAAGATGTTTGGCATGCAATTCCTTGCAACACCACATAGAATCCCAGGATTAATATTAGAATTGTATAAAGTTGTATCAGGGTTTGCTAGGCAAGGTCTTGTTTTCCCCCCTTCTTTTTTAGAAGTATTGTATATAAAAGCATTGACACGAGCCAATTCTCCCTATGCTTTGCTGAAAGTGTAAAGCTATTATACATCTCTTTGTGTGAGAATGTCCACAATGCATATATTTTGGACAGATGCTACTGATGTTTATTCTTGTATCTTGAAGGGGGGAGAAAAGAACCCTACTTAACACTACTATATCGTTTGCTGGCACTAACAAAGGAACTGAATGCGAAGCAGTCAGGCTTCATCCAGCAAGCCCCGTTGCTAGCCAAATACAGGCTTACAATTGTTGAGATGAGAAAGAGACGACCATCTATTCATTCCCGCGCTAAGAAGATGATGAACTATGCTGCAACCGAGCAGGAATCAATCTTTTCAAAAGAATGTGTTTGAATATTTAGCCCAGGAAAATGTGTGGATTTCTCCGATGAACATTGTATAATGGCCAAACAGCTAAGCCATCACACGCACATACCAGACAGAAATTCCTAATGCTCTCATCAGCAGAAACCATATTTGGGATTGAAGAACGATTCATCCAGACTCCCTTTTTAAAAAAATGCGTCTCAGTTTTTTTAGCTTATTGCAGACATTAGTTTGACTGCCTCCATAGCCTTTTTTCATACCACAAGAGTCCTCAGGTGATTTTATAATTCTGTCTATGGGATGCATTTAAATTAGAGAATATAGACCTATGACATTTTACAGAGGAAATCATCACTTTTCCATATGTTCGAAAGACACATTGTTGCTTCGCTGGGTATGGAAACAGATGACCACTTATTGCAGGAATAACCAGCATGGTGTCTCTAGTCTCAAAGATATTGTTGGACTAGAACTCCCATCAGCCCCAGCCAGTGTTGCCAATTATCAGGGATGATAAGAGTTGCAGTTCATCATCATCATGTGTTGGCTGCCCTTGTGACTTTGCCACTTTCAAACATCTCATGTCACTTGAAGAGCAGGTTTTTCACAGGCTTTACATACATCTATGGGTCACCATGACTCATGGCTGCAATAGCTGGATCACCACAGGGCAAGGGCGTACAATTATCCAAACCATCAGATAAGATATGTGGGATATTTTAAAGAAATGACCAAGGGATGGTTGGTTTCCCACCTTTACCATGGCTGTCAACCTTTCCCTTTTCTTGCGAGGAATCCTATTCGGAATAAGGGAATCTCCCTTTAAAAAAGGGAAAAGTTGACAGCTATGCCTTTACAGCCAACCGTTCCCCCTCCCCAACCCTTGGGTTCAATGAGCATATGCAAAACATGTTTTAGCACTAAAGAATATAAACTATGTGAGCAAGTGAAAATGACCACTCTTTAAAAGTTCTGATATATTGCTTTTATGGTACTCACTGTGCAGATGATGCGCATCTCTTTGTTCCAGCAGAATCAGGAGAGGCATTTGAGGTGTTAGACCAGTGCTTGGAGGCAGTGATGAGTTGGATGTCGGCCAAGAAACTGAAGCTGAATCCCAAGATGGAGTTGCTATGTGTTCCAAGTTCCCACGTCCAGAAGGTGAGGAGACAGTGTGGATAAGACTGCACTCACCTGGAAGAAGCAGGTCTTCAGCTTTGGAGTACTCCTAGATTCAACACTGTCACTAGACTGTCAGGTGCCCTTGGTGGTGCCTTTTTTCAGCTCTGGCTGGTTCACCACCTATCATGCTTTTGGACAGATATTACTTGACCACTGTACTCCATGCAGTTGAACAGACTCCCTCTGAAGATGGTGTCCTTCATTGGAGGTTTTTAAGCAGAGGTTGGATGGTCTTCTGCTATGGATGCTTTAGTTGAGATTCCTGCATTGCAGGGGATTGGACCAGATGATCCTCAGGGTCCCTTCCAACTCAACAGTTTATGATTCTATGCTCTGGTAACTTACAGATTGCAATATTGTAATATGCTCTATGTGGGGCTGCTCTTGAAGAGGACTCAGAAGCTATCTGGCAGGGATTCACATCTCGTTTTAAAACAGTTTTAAAAGAGTTGCACTGGTTTGTTTCTGGGCCCAATTCCAGGTAATCATGTTCGTGTTTAATACTCAGATCCAAAAAAAATATGAAAGGCTGTCTCCTTCTCTACAGACGCTCTTGGGTGCTAAGATCAGGAAAGAAAAGGGGCCATCTTGGTGTTCCACCACCCTCAGAGACTCGGTGTGGTGGCGACTTAGGATAGAGCATTCCCTGTGACAGCCCCTAAGTTATGGAATTTATTTCTCACAGAAGTATGTGTGGCACCTTCATTATACAGCTACTAGCGAATGCTGAAGATGCGCTGACTTTTGACAGTTGAGATGTATATTCTTAGAAACCACCTTATTTCATTAATTGTAACTTGTTTTAAACCATTTTTTATATTGTGTTTTAATTGTTGTAACCTGCCCTTGGACCTTGGGGTGGTAGTAGTAGTAGTAGTAGTAGTAGTAGTAATACTTATGTCAGTTCATGAAGGTGGAATAAAATAAATAATAATAATAATAATAATACTTATTTCAGTTCATGAAGTTGGAAGAACAACTCACACCAATTAAGCATATCTGGCTGACTTGTTCTGTCCTGTGGTCATCCTCACAAAACTAAATACTGGTGCAAGTAATGGCAAAATTTATTTCTTTATTTCTCTCACACACCCTCTCCCTTCCTCTGTGTGTGTGTGTCTTTAAACTATTACATCTCTTAATACCATCCTTCCAGGGTTTATTCTAACATGCAGCTTGACACATTTTGTGCTCTGTCAAAAATAAAAATTATGCACTGTGAAACAAGTTTTTGTGCAGTTGGGCATATGGCATTTAACAAGGAGCTAGGTAGCTTTCTAAAAAAGAAGTAGATAAATAGTAAAGATAAAAAAGAAGCAGAAAATGACACAAACTTCCCGCTTCTCCCAGGCCGCAGCAAGGAGCTCTTTCCAAAGGCAATTCAGCGTTCAGCAGCTCCAGTGGCCCTCAGACCTTGAAGCGACTCCTTCAGCAGAACTTAGGCCTGGTAGCCCATGGAGATCTCCCTCTTTCAAATGGCAGCTTGGCAAAGCCCCTGACTACCCTTTCAGCTTTTCCTGCTGGTTGCCTTGTCCTTCATTCTCTAAGTCTTCTGTCTTTCTTCTCAATTTTAACAGCCACTGCAACACAGGACACATCTCTGCTGCGTCGTACTACCGTTCCCAATATCCTTGGAGCTTTGGTCCTGTCAGGATTAATTTTGCCCTCCCCCTGGAGACCTCGTCCTTGAAGAAGATTCACATCAAATGACCAGACTTTTGGAAAAGTTAAGAAGGCAGCACCTCAGAGAACGGGGAGACAAGGCCTCACTCGCTCCACTAGGCCCCAAGAGACTGCAGAGCTTTGCAGGTAGGCCAAGCAACAACAGGTCCCCAGGCAAACTGAAGGATAAGCAGATATCTCAATATTAATAAATAACACATGGATTAGAAGCCATTTTGTGAAGTTCCTTAATATACACCAAAACAGCAAATATAGATAGAACCTCCCAGCATCATTTTACAGGGGTAATAGCCATTTTGTAGCAGAAGGGAAATCCTAGTCACAAAAATGAAAATTTTGGGCCGACAATGAGCTTCATAGGGGCTTTGTGAGGGGAGGCAAGTTGATGGCAGGTAATCTCTTCCTCCAAATAACGGGGGAGGGAGGGACATCCCCTGGTCCCCCATTCTTTTCAAGGCACCTCGGGATTTTTTCCTGCTCCCACATTGGCTTTTTCATTTCCCCAAATTTCCCATCTTTTCCATCTTCCTGTGCTATATTTTCTCCCTGTTTCTTTCGCTTTATTCCTTATTTTTTTTCTCCCCGCTTTCAAGTTCTTTCAGTTACAAAAAGTTCAGAGGTGGGCAGTGTGCTGGATTTCTTTAAAATAATCATTGCAGATTGGAGGGGTCTCAGCCTCCTGGTCTTAAAAGAAAGGAAGAGCTATGTAGATCCAAGGATGACCTCTGCCCACCCGTGCTTTTGAGCAATTATTATTATCATGATCATCATCATTCATTAGTAATTGGCTTCTACAGAAGCATCTCAAGTCATTGTTTAAAATAAAGTTTAAAACAGAAAAAAGCAGCCGATAAATTTAAATCAGAACTAAAACAATACAAAATAGACGTGCATGGCAAAGACCCATTTATCCAGCAGTTACGAACACTTAAAGGAATGGGTCAACCATTAGCTAACTAGGAAATAAAAAAGAGTAATTTTAAGCTGGCTGCAGCTTAGAAATCATGGTGACTATAGACCTTGTTCATGATAGCCACGAACTGCTCAGAGAGATGCTTGAAGAGCAGCTCTTGGACAGGTGACACATGTTGTAGTACATTTACATAATAAAATACATCTCGTGGTTAAAACATTTTCAAAGCAGGGCACTTTACTGTATCAGGAGAATTGTCCTTTCCGGCAGCCAGCACTGTAATATGTCACAGATACAGATGTACTCGAAGAACTAACGTTTCCATGATATATGTGATCTTTGAGGAGCCTTTCAAGAAACTCTTAATCTGTTAAAATAATTCCTTTTAAAGCACCAAGGTTGTGGCTTTTAATAGATTTTTACCATATTAGCACTGGATCATACTTCCCCTTGCAGTAGCTAATCTTCAAAGAACACTCAATTAGCATACTGTATTTTTCTACTGTATTAGCAAATATTACAAAGACAGTATTATAGTCATTATGAACCTAATAACTAGCGCATGACACAAAGCATTATTCTGTTAACACTTCCATGAAACATGGCACTTAGAGATGCAGCCACCAAAAGATCTGGAAATCGTCCTACTATTCTTTCCTAATCGCTTCAAACAAACCACACAGGAGAAGAGATTTATACATTCAGGTATTCACGCAATACAGTTCACACACAAAAAATAGGACCATCTCTGAATATTGGTGGGAAATTTTGCAAGTTGGAATGTGCCACATGGGGAAAACTTCCACGTCAGGAAGTATGTTAAGGAAGGTAAATTGCGAGAGCCTGGACATTTGAATCACATTGTAAGAGTCGTGAGAAAACTGTTGTCAGATTAAAACTAAACTCCAATTTTATGTGAAGGTCTGATGCAGTCTAAGGCAGCTTCCTGTCTTCCTAAGCATGTGAGGGGCTGGAAAGAGTCATGAAACTTCAGGGCTGGGGCCAACTATGTGGCCCCTTTATTGACCCTTTGTACAACAAGTGCATCCAGGGGGCTATAGTGAGAAGCTGTCTAGTGACCAATTGCAGATGGGCAGCCCTTCTTCCAGCTTTCCTGGTGCTACTGAAGGTGTGTGTGTCCTGAAGGAAGGGAAACAGGTGGCGCTGTGGTCTAAACTGTGGTCTTGGGCTTCCGATCGGAAGGTTGGCTTGGCAGTTCAAATCCCCAAGACGGAGTGAGCTCCCGTTGCTCTGACCCAGCTCCTGCCAACTTAACAGTTTGAAAGCACACCAGTGCAAGTAGAGAAATAGGTACCATTGCGGCGGGAAGGTAAATGGCATTTCTGTGCGCTCTGGTTTCTGTCACAGTGTTCAATTGCGCCAGAAGTGGTTTAGTCATGCTGGCCACATGACTCAGAAAGCTGTCTGTGGACAAATGCCAGTTCCCTCAGCCTGAAAGCGAGATGAGCACCACAATCCTAGTCACCTTTGATTGAACTTAAGTGTCCAGGGGTCCTTTACCTACCTTTTTACCTGGAGAAAGGCAAAAATGAATTATTCCTAGCCATGCCAGTCAATCCTGAAAGGACCGTCAGTCTATCTGAGAGTTCAGTTCTATTTATTTTAGGAGTACAGAAAACTGCCTGGTACCATTGGTCCATATAACTCAGTGTTGGATACACTGCAGCAACTCTTCAGACGTACCTGGAGACATCAGGAATTCAACCTGGGACCTTCTATATGCAAGACAGATGCTCTGCCACTGAGCTACAACCCTTCCGAGTTTTTGTATTTTATTTTGCAGTGTTTTTTTATTTTTATTTTGTTTTAGTTCTTTAAAACTGATAACCACCTTGAGTGATTTGACATGCAGTAAATGCAAAATAAGTACCCTGTTGCCGCAGCAATACCAGAGAGTCTTGCAACACTTCAGAGGCTATCAGGTGTACTGGAGCAGAGCCATAGCCTGCTTTTGATTAAAGCTCTCAAAGCAAAATGGCTCTGAGCTCCAGGGGAAGCAGCCTTACATAGGCTTTCCCCTCCTTCCCTGCAGCAAGGGCTCATGGGACAGTTTTTCCCCATGAACCCGTCGCACAGAGAGAATACTGGATACCACCCTCTTATTTTGCTGCCATCTGTGGGCCAAAGTGGCTCTAGTCTAGGCAAAGACATCCTGTGCTTATAGGGCATGGAACAGGGCTTAAAGCCATAGCTTTCAAGTGTCCCTTATTTGAAGGGACAGTCCCTTATTCCAGCACCATGTCCTGCTGCTGTCCCTTATTGATGGATGTCCCTTAAATGATGTCCCTTAAATTTCAAAGGAAGCAGCTCCTCTCCCTCCCTCCCTCCCTGCCGGCCAGGGAGGAGGGAGGCTCCAACTGTGTTGCTTGGCTGTGTTGCTCACCCAATAAGAAGTCTAAGAACAACTGGGGGTGGAGCTTGCATGCCTTGTGTGTGGCTAGTTAATGCAAGCTGAGGGGTTTTTTGAATGCTGGACGCCATTTTGTTGCACGTGCTGCTGCAAACTTTGCAGTGCAAAGCCAGGCCGGGGAGCCATCTTAAGTTGAGGCTGCATAGGCCTTGTGGTGCATGTGATTCAGATTCTATTCAGTTGAACCCTAGACTCTGGAGCTGTTCAGAATATTTCCATGGTAGTATTTCTTTTCCATGATAGCAAATAAAAGTCTCCAGTGATAAAGCAATGCTTTTTTATTATTAAAAAAAATACTGATGCTTCCCCTACAAGTCAGATAATTGAGATTTTCATTGTGGCAGACTAGATTTGGAGATTCCCCTCATTGAGTATCTAATTCATTCCTAATGACATAATCATTGGTGAACAGTAAATGCAGTTTAGGAGGTCAGACTATTAGTCACTGGCTGTCAGAGAAATATGGCTGCTGTTTTACTATCCGTTTTTACATTTTACTGTGCAAAGATTGGGGTGAGATACACAAATTGCATGAAATTGCATGTTTTGATTGGAGTGATGGATGGCACCTACACAAAAATTAATAACATGATCTATACAAAATGATAAATCAGATTTCAATTTGCAGATGTGACTAAACAAATGGGACCTGCAACAAAATCTTGCAGTGTATGACCAACATGTTCCTTAGTCATAGTGCAGCTCAGCTACTTGGGGAGAGGGTAAGGCTGTGTTTATGTGGATTGCACAATTTTCCCCCTCGTATGTGCTTTTGTGCATGTTTGCCCACATATGAGCACTTTCCGTTAAACTGTCTCAGAGTTTCCTGTCTACACTAACGGGAGTTGCTTGATGGGATGTATTTGCGCAAAATGAGTGCATGTCAGGGACTGGACTGAAGAGGAGGAGGAATAGTGGAGGTCTCCTCCCCCTTCTCCTGTAGCTTCCAGAGAGGAGGGAGGCAGTCTTGATTTACAGCTTTGAGGAAGATAAGAGCTCAGGGACAGACAAACAGCAGAGTTATATAGTGTTAGGAGAAGGGGGAGGAGAGGCAGAGCAGCTAGCTGACATGTTTTTGGACAGCATCATTGACCCCCCTCCCTCCCAAAACACAACGTTCATTAAGGGTGCAAGAACAAAGAACACAGAGACAATTGTTCATGGACAGACATCGTAGAAGCAGGTGTTGTTGCTAGAGGGGGAAGGGGGAGGAGCTCAGTGTGAGCAACTCCATTATGGAGGAATGTCTTTTACCATGATGACGGAATAAATCATACGTAAGAACTTTCTTGTTTCCTCCCTGCCTCTTGGTGCCATCAGGGGGAGGGAGAGGATTCTTCAAGCCTGACAGTGCACCACACTGGGCCTCACAAGCAATCCACCAAGGAGCATCTGACCAGTGAAAGTAGGAAGTGCGATAGATGTCACTCAGCAAAACATCACCACGTGCATTTTTTAAAAACCCTCTTCACACAATATACTTCAGTACATCATTGTACGGTAAAATGTGATTTTTCTGTTTTTGTTGTTGTTTTCCTTACTCCATTATCCGTGGATCAGGAAAATCTGAATTAAATGGGAGGAAGTATGGGCTGCCATTTGGATGAGGACAACAACATGTGGGCGACACCAAAAAAAATTGCACACATAGGATGCACTGAATCCACTCTGCTGTGTGTACACAGTCTAAGTCTGAGGAATTAAGAAAGACTAAAGGACTTTTGTTTTGAGTCCTTCCCCTGCTGTGCTAGACAGTGCTACAGGGCTGTCAGTGCCAAACCTGAAAATAATTTAAATAGCTATATTGAGAGGTTGGATGCAGTTCTAGGAATGGAAAAGGCATCTCCCAATCTCTCATCCCCCGTCCAAGATACTTACTATAAACTGCCCCTGCCCTTCATTCTCCTTCTCTGCCACACCCCCAAACAGTTGAGACAACATTTTGTATTTCAAGCACCCATAGACTTTATTGGTAATGCCAATCATTTCAATGTGTCATGACTTCATGAAAACCTCAAGTCTTCAGACATTGAAGTCTTCACACATTTGGGGACTAGCTCCACTCCCAGTGATGATATTCCATGGCCTTATGAAGGTACCCTGAGCTGCTCCAAAGGAAATACTATCTTCATGCACAGAGTTGCCCACTAAAATTGCATGCTCATCAGGGTAGAGGGTAGTTGGCATGACCCTGCAACTCCTTCATGAGTGGTTTAAGTAGATGAAAGGGATTCTGTGAAACCCACTACAGTTCGTCTGACATCTGCTTTCTTTAGATCCTTTCTTGCCTATGGAAAGAGAGAGACACCAGCCATCAGCATTCTATAAGCTCAGATATTTTTCTTAGGAAGTTTGGAGCTGGTTTTTGTACATTGTCCTGTGTGCCTAGAGGAGAAATAGGAAGCTTTGATGTCCTCCAGATGTTGTATGACTAGTATACCTGTATAAAGGTATAAGATATGACCTGGGTATTGCAACAAAATACCTAGAAGATTTTTTTTTAATAATTATTTTATCAGCCCCAGCCAACATGTGCAATGGTCAGGAACAAAGGAAGCTATATAGTCCAACAATGTTTTTATGACCATAGGTTCCCCAACCCTGATCCAAGGTGTCACCTGACCATTCAAAAGCCAATACTTTAATTTTTGGGCGGCCTATTTCAATTCCAAACTCAACCATCTGAAGGGTCGATGTAAACAAAATTATGGCTTTGCCATGATAATGTATGCATTAGCAACCTTACCTTTATACAATGTAATTCAGCCACAAATGCAAATCTCCTTAGCTATTTCTATGATGTGCAAAATCAATCATCAGGTCCCAGTGGTACATTCTGGTAATATGCTGATGGCAGTTCCCTGTCTGAAAATTTCCCAAATAAACACTGAATGCATATTGCACATCTACTGAGCATCATGATTGTCTCATCTTAACTGCTTGTACAGCTCAGAAAACAATCCTATTGGTTGGACTTTGTAATGCGTGAAAGCACCCAAATAAAACCAAGTGATAGATTCGTTATTGCATTATGGAACACAAGTGAAAACACCTGTTGTGGTAAACAATCAATATTTTACGACCTTACTATAGTTAATTTTACAAGTGATCCTAAAAATAATTTTAAAACCCCCCATCTTCTAGGTATTTTGTTGCAATACCCAGGTCATATTTTATACCTTTATACAGGTATACTAGTTATTTTTGCAGAACATGCCATGGAAATAATACCTTGGTTTATTTCCACTTATTCCTCTAATTCATTCCATGACTTTTCACAGTCTAATCTGTATGATGTCCATGAGTTGTGGTGTCATCTGAGCACATTGGGGGCCTTTCCACACATATTGGGTTAGGTTAGGTTAGGTTAGGTTGTTATGTTACTGTTTACTTATATGCCGTCTTTCAGCCAGAAAGGCTCCCAAGGCAGCTCCCAAGAATCAATAGATACACACAAATGCAATAATGCAATTACAAAGTAACAAAATACAAACAATACAGGGATAAAATTCCAAACCTTTCAATGGTATCAATAACCAAACACATCTGTGTTCCTACCCAAAAAGGCAAAGAATATTCTTTACAAAAATGTTAAAAGAAGACAAGAATACTTAAGTAGCATCTTAAGCAAGGCAGGTGTAAAAGCTTGATGGTCCCAGCACACTCCCCGGCACAAACAGCTGATGCACAAAGAGTTCAATCCTGCTTTCACAGCATTTCTCTGCCCACACCCTGATGACCAGCTATTGGGCTGATGGGCTATTTTGACAGGTGAGCAGGACAACCCACCAATGAATCAGCTGGCAACAACATAATGTAAGATGATTGACAGGTGGGTGGTTCTTCTCTCCTGTCAAAGTTGGCCCACCAGGGTTGGAAAGGTAAAGATCTGGCCTACTGGACTGTCTGGTCCACCATAAGGGCAAACGGGTCAATGACCTAAAAGCCCCCTTAGGAGGAGAGGACAGGCTGAAAAACGTATTTCAGAAAGGCTGCTATATCAGAAGGGTTGTTCAGAATTCTCTAGGCAACTATCTCTCATGGCATATAAATCCGCTGTATAAATTCCTTATAGCATGTGTTTACAGAACCTTTAATGACCTTTTGCTTGTCATTCCAACTATATATTTTTTTCAGAGAACAAGCATGTGGGCTGCAGTGCTGCCCCACACTATTATGCTGCCCAGCTAGAACCTGCACCTAAGCAGCTACCCAGGTGCAGACCATAATGCCTGCATTTATCTATTCTCCCACTCGCAGTGCTATCTGAAGGCAGCCCTGTTCGGCTGTAAAGAAATGTTTGGCCAAAAGAAGACCGTACTAGTCTTCTCTGTGCTAGATTAGGCGTAAGTCTTCTTTCATTCCAAAACAGCTATCTCTGCCATGACATTTTCGAGGTTCGCTATTCCGCAGGAGGTGGTGATTTGATGATTGTGTGGCAAAGCGGTACAGTAATATCACATAATTCTGCAGAATAGTCAGGCCACAAGTCCCTTCACCCAAAACAAGCTTGGAATTCTATTGTAAGCCTGCTCCTAGACCACAGGAGAAGAGAGGAGTGGGTAACACGCTCCAATCAAAAGATTCGGCAAGCTTTTTTCACCATTATGTACCAGACTGAACCATACCAAAACAGGACAAATCAAAATTGTGGCAATTATTTAGTAGCCATGACTCAGAGCCCCTGGCATGCAGAGGCTCCTGCTTCTATCTATGACAGATGGAAGTTCTGTTAACATACAGAGCTCCTTCCCTGTCCATAGACTGTTGGCCTGCAATACCTGTGGCCTTCCTGGATTGCAGCCTACATGTTTCAGCCAAATGTGCAATTGCAAATATCTCCTATAGACCTTATCTGCACTCAGATAAAAGAAAAATAGATTTTACAATGCTTCTAAACAAATTCCCATGCTTATATTTGGGGGGACTTAAGACAAAAGAACTTTCCTTTTTACTCGGAGCCACAAAACTGAACTTCATGCCCTTCCCCCCACCAAAGGAGGCATTGATGATTTACTAGAAGGTAAAAATAATACTAATTTAAATGTATTTTTGGCTGTCTTTTAGTAAAGTGATCTCAGTGTGTCTTTGGCACTTATTTTTGTAAACGTGTTACTTATTTTTGTGATCTACGGTTCATTTGAAGCATAACATTGTGTTTTTGAAGAAGTCTCATTTCGCAAATCTCCCTGTAATTTTCCGAAAAGCATTAGTTCTAAACCATTAGTTCTAAAAGGTAAAAAAGAAAGGAAAGGAAAAGGAAACTGTGATAGGAGGGGATAGCATATGACTGTTGAACGTGGCTTTTCTTTTCTTTCTCTTTTGCTGTTAACCATGCATATGTTCGTGCACAAGTGTGCATATATGTGCTCAAAAAGGGGGCATTGAAGAGGCTTGGACAGACACCTACTATATTTGGAATAAACATATATTTAGCAAAACAAATGAATACTTATCCAAGATAAATATTCAGAAGGCAGTTTGAACCACTGTTTCAAGGCATATGGCACAAGTAACCTTAGTGGTTACTCCATTAGTTCCACCCTTATTTTTAAAAGGCGTGACTGTTTTTACAGTAGAATAAATTATATTTTATAAAAAGGGTGTTAATTTATACACTTACTTTTTTCTTAGATTTTCAGTTGCTGTATAGATTACATTATTTTTTATCTTTATTTTATGCAAAAACAGTGTAATAAAGTGAACATTGAGAAAGAAGCCAAAACAGAACAAACCCGACCTCACATTAATCACTGTACATTGAAAAATTATTTTGAGATGCAAACCCGTAACAGCAAGGAAAGGCAAGTGCAGTGAGGAAATGCTAATTGTGTGCTCATAATTGCTGCTTTTGAATTCTGGTGCTGGAGGAGATTCTTGAGAGTCCCATGGACTGCAAGAAGATCAAACCTCTCCATTCTTAAGGAAATCAGCCCTGAGTGCTCACTGGAAGGACAGATCCTGAAGCTGAGGCTCCAATACTTTGGCCACCTCATGAGAAGAGAAGACTCCCTGGAAAAGACCCTGATGCTGGGAAAGATGGAGGGCACAAGGAGAAGGGGACGGCAGAGGACGAGATGGTTGGACAGTGTTCTCGAAGCTACCAGCATAAGTTTGACCAAACTGCGGAAGGCAGTGGAAGACAGGAGTGCCTGGCGTGCTCTGGTCCATGGGGTCACGGAGAGTCGGACACGACTAAACGACTAAACAACAACAATTGCATTCTTTAAATTTTGTATCTAGGACCTAACTGTGGTCCTCCATCTAAATGGTCATTACTAGCGTTGTCTATGAGCTCACTGGCTGAAGTGCTTCCCACTGGGTCTATTGCTGAACATATTCCCTGGAATTATCTCTTAAGAATTACTGGGCAGTGGATTTCTACTCAATGTGTCATTAATCTGACCTCTAGAGCGGCAGGGACATTTCTTCAGCTTTGCATCGATCAAGTCCCGAAGGCTGAAAAATCCCAACTTCCAAGTTTTATCTGGACAATTACTTTGGGTATTTGTGGTAAGGTCTCCACTTATAAAAGAGATCAAAGAATGGCACATGAGGGCGGGGGGAGGCTGTTTTGTACAGTGACTTTAATCTCACATGTAAATTCAAGGAGAGTGACTCGAGTTATGCACGCATGCTGTAGTCTGAAAATCATGTAAGCTTCCGTATCCATGAAGTACTGTGCTTCATGATGGAATATTAAATATACATGAAAGTATTAAGTCCTGCATAGATCACTGGAAATATTTTCCAGAGAACAAAGGCGCTTCAAGCCTTGTTGTTGTCATCTTATTTCCTTACACAATTAAGAGAATGTATGGCCTCTGCGGTTTCTTCCCTGCACTTCCAACTTTGCCTTGTGTGCATTTGCATCCTTTAATTTAGGAGACGAGTTATGAGTACATAGGGAATCAAAAATTCAGGAAGACATTGGGACAAGTACTGTTTGTGCACTGAGAAGAAGAAAAATGAGCCGGCATTTCGGTGTACAGTAGTATATTTCCAAGGCATTCTAGCTGTTCAGCCTGTACCTAGTACAGTCTTTCACCTTCAGAAAACAGTCTCTGTATGTGGATCAGCTCCATAGGCTGCTGCACAAGGACAAAGCCTTTCACCCAGCAAATTGATGGCACATTTGGTTCTAGAATTGCCAGCTGAATGGGGTGGTAGTGGTACTCTTAGGCCTTCAGCGTTGACCTGCAGAAATCAGCTGATGCCGGAAGGGAGAACCAGGAAGGAACCTTCAGTTCTGGTCATGGCTGCTCCTTGTGGTGAGTTATCAGAACTGCAGCTTAACTCATTTCCTGACAAAAGGAATATAGTACTGAGACTGGACTTGCCCACCCATGTTAGTCATTGGGCATTCCTGGACAGGAAAGTGTCTCAGCTGAGGCCTTGCCTGAGCAACAAAGGTTTCCTAAGTGTGGTGTGTTTCAGTGCATACCTTCATTCTGATTCGTTGCTCACTTCAGTGAGCTGTTGAAGCTTTTTTGAGGCAGGAATATCAGCACGTTCAGTGCCCTAGGTGTGCAAATCTAGCTGCTGCTAAAATCAGATGAGAAGGGCCTGGTAAAAAAAGAAGTTTGCAATCCCACCTGGCTGAACCCTGTGAGGAATGGGGAGCACCAAAAAGCAGGCACGTGTTGTAAAAGCATCTTAGATTCATTACTAGAACTTTACAGTAGTGAGAGGTAGATCTCCAGGCTGAGACTAGGGGTTGGATTTGGATTGTGAAACTGTCTGGCTTTTTGCATTTCATCACCATTCAAACCAGGCACACAGCTTTGCTGTGCTTGTGGTTCTTAGTAATGCTCAGTTGTAATGCAAAATAAACACGAAGATTGATTGCAGTTCTAGAAATACTAAGCTAGGCCAAATTGGCTACAATACACACAACACAACTGAAGAAACTGGTATGGCCAATGTTTAACAGGGAGGGGGTGGGTGGGAGGCTTCCTCTTCATTTTTTGCAAAGCAAAAAAAAAAGGGAGAAAGGAAAAGAAAGAAATCTTATTATGAGCTGTAACATAGTATCTGCTTCCAGTCTCCTTTAAAGGGGAATACTGATAGATGCTCTGTCTCCTTTAAGTTGTTTATCATTTTCCACGGTATTTGGGATTGAATTAATCTTCTAAAAACAGATTACACTCTAAAGTGTTTTACAGCTAAAAGCACCATCATGACTTTTTCACAACTTGTTAATGGAACAAAAAAACAGGTTAGATGCTGTGTTCTAGGTGGCGTAATGGGTGCTTACTACTGTGTTTGCCAAATCCATCAGTGGTATTTCACAGACATCCAGGAAACCTATTTGCTTCATAAATCATTGAAGCTCTTCAAGACCTTTGTATAAGCAAGAAATATTCTTGAAGTGTTTAGCATCAATAATAATGAAAACTGGCACTAGGGCGTCTTAAGCAATCTAAAACAGAGTGTACAGTTGGGTTTAGCTTGACTTTCACTGAAGGATTACTTATAACAAGAATACATCATTGGCCATGACAGCTAGCAGCATGGCTCAACAAACTAACTTGTTGAAAACTTTTTCAAAGTGATTAATTTAGAAAATCAGAGTTGCCAGGGATGAAGTCTTCTTGAACTTGTGGCCTTTCACCTGGAAATCCTTATCACAAATCCCAGTTATAGGAAAGGGCCTTCTAATTCTGCTAAGGGGAGACATTTCCCACATAGAGAAATGAAGTCTCTTCTTGACAACTTCCTATATTCGGTGCTGTATTCTGACCACTATTAAACCTTGCTTTGCCACCTACTTTACACTGTACATTCTTAATTCAGGACACAATGAAACTGTAAAGTAGTTCACAGCACATGCCCCATTGGGTTTAATGAGGCTCAGCGCCAAGTAACAGAGTACAGGATTGCAGCCATAATTAATGGCCACATGACCTGAAGCCCCCTAATGGTCTGAACAGCTATTGCAGCAGAGTGCCTTTCAAGCCTTTTTCATTTGTCGGTGAGTTTCTGTAAATTTTTCTATGCCGCTTTTTGACCAAGGCCCCCAAAGTGGCTTATATAGAACAAATAAAATTCAAAACAATGATCAAAGCATTGCCCCCCAAAATCAATACTAAGAAACATGGTGAGAGTAAAACAGTTAAAACCAAGCCTTCTCCCACGCTTCTGGCTTGGAGTGGATTCTGACATCATTACCCATCTACCCTTGCTTCAGGACCTTTCTTTTTTCTGTGCAAGAATGGAGCACGTCATCTTTCTTCATGGTTCTTTCTGCTACTTCCCCCTACTATTCCTCTTCCTAAGATGAGTGAGCATTTGAACCAGTATGTCCAGTCCTAGCCGAACTCTCTAACCACCACTGGCAAGCTTCTGCAATTGCTTTGTACTCTAAAAGTGGCTGAAACAAGGTGGCTCATTTGTATATAGAAACATTTTCAGTGATGAATACCGTATACAGTAGTACCTCGGGTTACATACGCTTCAGGTTACAGACGCTTCAGGTTACAGACTCCGCTAACCCAGAAATATTACCTCGGGTTAAGAACTTTGCTTCAGGTTGAGAACAGAATTTGTGCTCCGGCAGCGCGGCAGCAGCGGTAGACCCCATTAGCTAAAGTGGTGCTTCAGGTTAAGAACAGTTTCAGGTTAAGAACAGACCTCTGGAACAAATTAAGTACGTAACCAGAGGTACCACTGTATATATATATCCCATGAAGGAGCTAAATTTAGCCAACACAACCTACTACAGGGTGCAGCCTATGAAAGGCATGAACAAATTCTTCTTGGACATTGATTTCCTAAAGGAAGATTAAAATAATATTCACACAAATCAAGTGTGGTTTGCTGGTATCCTGTTTAATTTACTATACCCAAAATCCCAGGTAGACGGTGATATATGCACAATGTCTGAGAGGTAGTCCAGGATCCAGTGAAGGGGAAATAATAAAGCCAACGGCTGTGATGTTAAAACCCTGAAAGAAAATACTAAAAATATGCACAACAAAAGATGGGAGAATATGAAAGGTGAAGCTTCCACAATAAAGAGATGGGGGCTGAATGCAACATGGAGTCTTTTCCCTATTAACTACTGCCAACATCCTTCCACTTTCAGGTTATTTCAGCAAAATGGCTCGCCCCAATGGAATTACTGTGCATTCATGGCAAGGCTGTTTACAATAGGGTTAAAGCTGAATAAATAACTGGAAATTGCTGTGCAGCAGGAGCAACTGCCAGCCAGAATCAGGAAGGAGTTGATGTATAGGGCAAAAACTGGCAGCGACTTTGGGGTATAAAATGTGCTCTGACAAGGTGATTGCAGCCTTCTGCAGCGTGGTACAGGACATTTAGAAGAAACAGGAGGATAGGGATGTCATAGGATCAGAGGGACAAATATCAAGCACAAGGGCGCGGATGTCTGTGTTGAGCGAATGGAGATAGAAAATTAACTTCGGGGAGGGTTTTAAACATCCCTTCTCTTCTTTATTCTTCTTCGGTGTGAATGCATGCTGTGCGGGCAAACTGATAATATTTTATGTTATGCCTATTTTGTCCTAATACTTGGCAGCAAGCAGCCCAGTTCATTGCATATTTACAAAGATGTCAGTCCACAAATATCAGCGAGTCTAGTACTAAGTAAGCACAGCTTGAGTGATACATCATGTCTCATATTGTAGGAAGAGAACACAGGTAAAAAGCCTGAGTCAGAGGAGGATGAACTGGCCAGAGCTGTTATACCACCAGCTGAAGAACTGGCCTGGCTTAGCAGTAGTAATGTAATGTAATTAGGAAAAAATAGAAATAAATATTCAGCACAAAGTTTGCAGCTAATCGCTTTGTTCAAACTGCCTGTTTTTATTCCTTCTACATTTTCAGTTTTCCCTGTCCATCCCAGTCAAAGATAGAGGAAAGCAAAAACACATACCTGTTAACATTCCATCCTGTCCAAACAAAATTGTGAGCATATTTCCATGTGCAGCTCTATAAAAGTCACTAATACAGTGCACTGAATTATTCTGACATGTTTTTCTTCCTGGTTTCAGACACACTAAGCAGTTATCTGCTACCATTCCTGTACTTAAAGCAGGGATACAGAGTATAATCCATTAAATCACAAGTGGGCAATCTTTTTTTTCTTTCGTGGTCCACATTTCCATAGTGGTCACCTGTTGGGGGGGACATGCTGACTGTGGGTGGGGCCTCCCCATTTTCTCTTTCTCTTCTTCTGACACCCCTTTCCTCTCTCCCTATTCTGCTCGCTCCTAAAAGGCTGCCAGAGAAGGAATAGATTGCTGCTGCAATTCAAGTGTTACACTAGTTTAGACAGATGTTTGATGTCATATCCATACAATTTGCTAAAAGAAAGTTATTAATTGTATGGCATATCAGATGAGCAGCTGGGGCGCTGACTTTAGGGACAGGAACAGTGCACACTGTCATATAGTTTTTGGGCATATGGCAAATAAAATTCTGTGTACCAAGAGTACAGTGGGATACAGGGAACACAGCAAGGTATTTGCCCCGAGGTATTATATTTTTCCTGCGTTATATTTCTGAGTAACTCAAAGATTAAGAACTTTGGAGGGTCAGGGAAATAGGTGACAGCTAGACAAATCAGAAAAGATCTTGAAGATTTGGATTTCGTGGTGTGATTGAAGCTGTATGTTTTCATTTACACACATTGTATCTATAGGCTCATGACTAAGTTAGGTCCATTCATTTCAGTGGGTCTGCTCTGACTAAAACTTAGGTGAATACCACCCCACGTCTCAGCCTTCCCATAGATTACAGAAATATCAATCTTTATTTGTACGAAAAGTATTTGCTACCTAACCTGCAAAAATTCTGGTTTATACAATATTGCTTTTTGATATTAATTTGGCTTCAGTTATTTTTTTTTTTAAATATTCCAACCAATACAATAGGTTACAAATTTGATCATTTCCCTTTTTAAATTAGTAAAAGGTACAGAAGGTGCTTTATTTCATTTCATTTTTAAAGCAAAAAACAAAAACCAAGAAGGGTTTCAAGCCACCATAAACTAAGGCTGAAGAGCAGGGCTGGATGCAGCTATGCTATTTGGAAAGGAGCTTAATCCACAAAACAAAAATATAACCATGGCACGATCCATTTTTAACATAGTTAGGTGAGGCCCATCATAATATTTAATGTTACATCCTCTCCATCGTCATATGAACTTTAATTTTACAGGAGTTGACGCAGGGTGGAAAGTCCCCTGGGATTAATCACATTTTAAAAAATGAAGCTTCATTATATCTTTGTTCTTTGTATCTTGGCTTTTGTTAGCGCATTTTTAATTAGGATCTGGTATCTGCAATAAACAGTAAACATAAAGAGCTTTGCAAAAATGTATTAGACTGTTTGTTTTCACACTCTAATGCATATTTGCACAATTTTACCATGAAAAAAGGAAAACATGCTAAGCTCTTGGGCTCTATCCCAAATGTCCTGGAATAGAATCTGGAAATGACTAAGAATGCAGCCACAGCACATCATATTTCAGCAATTAACCTAAGAAAAGAGGTACATTCTCTAGGACTAGACGCATCTCAGAAGCAAAAGCTGCAGGGGAAAGACAGTTTACCTACCAAATCTATTTCTAGTTTTCCCCTAAGTTTCATCAATGAAGCAAATACTTAAGAAACCCACAAAGCATGGGAACTTTTGTTGACTTACCTACAGAGAAAAAGAATTATTCAATCCTTAGCGTGAAATGTATGTATCTACTTACTAGAAAATATCCAGGAGGAGTCACAAAAATGGCCAAGCAGATTGAAACTTTGCCTAAGGGCTGCTGGCTATCCAGTGCTTTCATATTTTATTTTAAATAAGCTAGGAATGTGTGGGATAAATAAATGTTAGAAAGATCCCACAACAGGACAATAAATATTACAATAGTGTGGACAAATAAACCTGAATAACTTTAAAAAAAATCATTCTAAGAATTGGGATAGTTTCCATAAGACCATAAGGTGCTGGTTTTTTGTTTTAAAGTCAAATAACTGAAAATGCTCTTTGCCAAAGAAATATATACTTTCATATCAGTGCATTCCTATCAAACAGCACCAGAAAAATCTCAAGGTTTAAAATGTGGCTCTTGTGAACACTTGTTATTGATATGACACCTTGATGCTCTTTGAACGTGACACAAAAATCATAAAGTATATAAGCAATTCTAAGGTGTAAAGTGATTTTTTCCTACAGAGCTAAGCTTTAATGTGTTTCCAAATAAAACACAAGATTAAGTAATTTATTTTGTCATATGATTTATTTATGGGCTGAAACACTGTAAACAACAGATAAAAGATAGAGTCTCAGATGTCAAAGTAAAAGATGAAAATCATTACATTTTATTAGCAGGCAATATATAAAAATGCCAAAATGAACTGTAAAGAGAGGGATAGTGTTATGCTCAGAGGTCCCGCATCTGAGTTGCATTTGTTTTTCCCACCTCCCCTAAAGGGGAATAATAGTCTTGAATTTAATTAAAGTCTATTTTTTTAAGATTGAAGTCATGAAAAAGTTAAAAGACTCAATCACAAAGAAGAATAACTGCAAGGGTCTTGGGGAAATTGAAGTGATGAACTCTCTGATATTTTATTTCCTCTTGACTATTTGGAGGAGGATCAGAAGAGTTGGCTACGAATTGTTAAGGCGAGGGTTTTTAGAAACCTATTAATTTTGCATTAACTTACACCAATGTTGGTTGTAATAATTGCAATATACTTTAGAGGGCGTTATTGGTGAGCTTATTTCCCTTAACCCTTTTAAGTTTTCCCTCTTTGGCCTTTGGTTACTTTCACTGTAGCTTGCTAGCTTAATGCTTAGCTGCACCCTATCACTCCTTACCAATTGTACTTTATTATGGTTGTGCTTATTTAGAATAATTTGAAAAAGCCTAACAAATTTGTCAGGACAAGAGGCTTCCAACTCTGCCCCAATTAACAGACCTAAATTAATAGACTCAGTCCTCCTCTTCAGCCTGCATCTTCCAGTGCCATCTATATTTTGACAGTGTAATAGTCCATAATTCCTTATATGTACCGACCTAAAATAGCACTTAAAGCCTATATAACTTATCCTCATATTTGTGCAAAATACATCCCTTTTCTCAGTTTGTCATGTTGAGTTTCTCATCCAACCTTTGACTTCTTGATTGTGACATCCATCATGTTACTTAAGGGCAAGCCGTTTTCACATGAGATGGGGGTATAGCAATGAGGGGTGCCGCCACCACCACCCAACCACACATGCATGGGTCATTTCTAATTTCAAATCTTACAAGGAATGTGGGTTGCTTGGAGTGGGGTCTCCCACCACAATGCTGCCATTAGTACTAATGGTATGAGCAAATAACATCCCAGAGCTATGCACGCTTACCCAACTTGGGCCAGTTCCCTAGACAAAACAGTTGCTGGCCACTGTATCGCTACAATATATGGGGCACAAAATATTGCTACGATATATGGGGCACCTCCACTGCTGCCTAAAGTAAGGGTGGAGATTCCCCTTTGCTCTCTTTCACCTAAAGTGGTTGGCAATGGTTTCATCTAGCAAACCACCTCTGGCCTCACAGGTACATGCATCAAGAAGCCATACAGTACAGCTATTGCTCAGATAATATACCGCAAACCCTGAATGAGTCATGTTTCATGTTGGTAAATAGATTAGGGTTTCGTAGTACAGCAGTTTCTAGACATTCAATTGTAATGCAATCAGTTGTCTCTTAGTTTGCACTTAATTCATGCAAAAATGCTTTCTCTTATCAGCTTCCAGGTGCTGCTAGCTCCCAAGGTCAAACATTTCAGGTACCCGTTTTTATGACTCAGGTTAAAATACTGGGCATTCGTGTTCTCAAGGGCAACCCGTTGAAATCAATGAGCTGTACTTCGGAATATGAAACATGGCTGGGATTGGGCTGGCAGAGATTAATCTCCATGTTTGAGATTAGGTGGAAAGTAAAAGAACAGAAGTATGCATGGCCATGTAGGTAAATGAGCAAACAGAAAAGAAACACATATTGCTCAAGTTGAAGCCACAAGACGCTGTAATGGAGATCCCACAAGAAACCTTGATAGTGAAGGTAAAAGCCAGCATCCATCAGTAAAAATGCCCTCCTCTGCACACGTTCCAGCTTGTCAACATCCTTCATAAACTGTGGTGCCCAGAATTGAACACAGTATACCAGCTATGGTCTGACGAAGGCAGAATAGAGCACTATCATTATAACATAAGTAGGGATAGAAGGAAACTCTTATCTTGTCGGTTCCTGAAGAACTGCTTTGGGTGATGAATATGAAGTTAGGTATATGGTGATGCTGATGATGCTGGGTTTGTTGTTGTTGTTTAGTCGTTTAGTCATGTCCGACTCTTCGTGACCCCATGGTCACGCCAGGCACTCCTGTCTTCCACGGCCTCCTGCAGTTTTGTCAAACTCATGTTCGTAGCTTCGAGGACACTGTCCAACCATCTCGTCCTCTGTCGTCCCCTTCTCCTTGTACCCTCAATCTTTCCCAACACCAGGGTCTTTCCCAGGGAGTCTTAAAGCTGATTAATATTAGCAACAGTGAAATGATCAAATGGGTAAATGGGACTTATGGGAGATGGTAGCCCATAAGTTGTAGAAGTCCCAGTGCTAAAGGTACATCACCTTACACTGGCTTTTGACACTATATATATATATATATGAATATATATATATAGGAATCCATATATATATGGATGCACCTCATTTTTCCAGACCTTTTATCACCCTGGTGTTCATTCTCGGCACACGTTCCAGCTTAAATTTACTTTATCAAATTCCTTAGGGATACCGCATTACTTTAGTCATTGTTTTTTTGATCATCTTTCCAGATTGTGTATATTAGTAAGTTTTCATTAGCTTTCAAGGTACTTTTGCCTCAGCTGGAATAGTATAAGCATGCTCTATATATGGTCTTTTATAGTCTTACATCTTAACACTTTCAAATGAAACTGTCTGAATCTTCTTATGCAGTGTGATTTACAATTTTCTTGATCCAGACTTCAGTGAAAGAGCTGTGTGTTGAATGATGACAAGACTGGGCCCTAAGGCAATGGCTCTGAAAAAGGAAGGGATGGAACCGACAGAATTTTAAAGAATTTTTTTTTCTAGAAACCTGGGCCAAACAGTATTCCACAGCCAGACAACTAGATAACAGAACTAAGGGGAATAAGTTTAGTTCACCGGGATCTATTTTTATGCTTGAAAATAGCTACACCTTTTTATATTACTTTAATACAAAAATAAAGGTAAAGGTACCCCTGCCCGTACGGGCCAGTCGTGTCCGACTCTAGGGATGTGCGCCCATCTCACTTAAGAGGCCGGGGGCCAGCGCTGTCCGCAGACACTTCCGGGTCACATGGCCAGCGTGACAAGCTGCATCTGGCGAGCCAGCACAGCACACAGAACGCCGTTTACCTTCCCGCTAGTAAGCGGTCCCTATTTACTGTATCTAATAATAATAATAATAATAATAATATCTTTATTGTCATTGCCCCCTCTCAGGGACAACGAAATTACTCGACTGCTCCATAAAAACACTAATTAAAACAATACAGTATAGTACAGCAAGGAAGATTAGATGACTTTCAAAGTCCAGGCTTCCCATTCAGGGCTGAGATCGCTCTGGAGAAGAAGCTGTTCTTAAGACGGCTCGTTCTTGTCTTCATCGTCCTGTATCTCCGTCCCGACGGCAGGAGCTCGAAGAGACAGTGACCAGGATGCGATGGATCTTTTACTATGTCCAGTGCCTTCCTATGGCACCTTGTGGCATAAATCTGCTCTAAGGTGCAGATTGCACCCGGGGGTGCTTTCGAACTGCTAGGTTGGCAGGTGCTGGGACCGAGCAACGGGAGTGCACCCCGCCGCGGGGATTCGAACCGCTGACCATGCGATCGGCAAGTCCTAGGCGCTGAGGCTTTACCCACAGCGCCACCCGCGTCCCTAATACAAAAATAAACCTAGTTAATTCCAGTTATTGGTTTAGGTGAGAGGTTTGCGAATTATATTGGAATTCTCTGTTCCTTTTTCAGCCTCCGAGAAGGGACTCATCTGGTAGGGTAGAGCCACAGCAATAGCCTGCTGGCAACAGCATCACTGCCACTTACTCGGAGGTGGACACAGTACGAAAGGAGAAGTTGCATGGGCACACTAGCGGAGGCAATTCTGCACAGCCCAGACCTCACTGCCACCTTTCCACACCCAGTAAACATGAGTAATGCCCCTGCTGGAAGGCTGTTGCTATAGCTCTGCACCACCAGGCAAGCTACTCCTGCAACCTCCAAATTTGAGAGGGCTTTCAGTCGTTGGCATCACTGGCGGAGGAATGGGGCAGGGGGAGCGCACCGGCCCCGGCACCATCGGGGAAGGGGGTACCCTCGCGGCGGCCCCCCTGGACACGCATCGCGCACGCCCCTGCAGGCGGCATGCAATGCCCCCAGGACGCACACCACACTCCCGCGGGCAGCGAAGTACGTCCCCAGGATGCATGCCACGCCCCCGGGATGCATGCCACGCCCCTGGGACATGTGCCAGCCACGCCCCAGCCTGCTGTCTGCCCCCGGTGCCAGAGCATGCAGCTTCGCCACTGGTTGGAATGATAAAGGTAAGATTCTGGGTTTTGAGTCATAACAAGATTACTGTTCAGGTTTCCAGTTGAGTCAAGTATTTATGCTCTCTTCTCTTTATTCTCCAATAATGCCACCACATTCATATCATATTGGCTACATAGCATAGCTATGGCATCACTTTTACCCATTAATCCATGAAGCCATTACTCGCAATTGGCTTCTTTGTTCCATAGCCAGTGATGCTATCCTGCTCACTCTCTAACCCCTTTCAGACTCTCTCCTCGTGTACTGTGAGTCTGTACAACCACAATCATACTCCCTGCTCAACACACATCTTTTGTAAGATACCTTATTGACCAAGTAATCCAAGATAGAAAGAGAAATATTAATGGGGGTGGAAAATGCAAAGAAGCAGTAGTAGGGGAATCAATGACACTAAACAGACCTTTCAGCTAATTTTGAGGTGGGGTGTTGGGGGGCTCTGAAACAAGGTCATTGGAGGCCCTGAAATGGGTGGGTGGGGAGAGGAATGGTTGGGAGGTGGATGCTTTTTTTTAAAAAAAGGATAAATGTTTGACTATAAGGTCTGCAGCCCAGTATTATTTCTCTCTCTCTCTCTCTCTCTCTCTCTCTCTCTCTCTCATCAATCACTCACCTTTTACATATGTTGAAGGCGATTTACAAACATACCATAAAACAATCTTCCCTGGTATTCCAAATTAATTACTGGCAGATTATTTGTTCTTATCCTGTTGATTTTAATTAGGCCCCGATTTGCATGGCACTAGCTCAACAGAGCTTAGCTTCAGGTGCAGCAGCCGCTCTTTCAGCACCACATCACAAAACGCGGCATTGCTACCATGCTAGGATCACAGTCTAATGCATATGCACATAAACATACCATCTCTGTTTAACACAGAAAAATAAAATGAAAAAATAATCATGAAAACATGCAGCAGTTTTTGAAAACATTTGAATATTTATTAAGACATACATTGGAAAGACTGGGAATAGAGCTGTTTCCTTCTGAATTTGATCCTCTGTTTGCCAAATGTTTAAATTATATGTTTTCTTAGTGCTAAGGAAACCAGCTTGGCTTTATCTTCTATTTGAATTTCTCTGTGTTAAATTCATACTCCCCCCCTCCCCACTTTGTGACTGTGTCAGCAGCAATGTGTAAAGCTCTGGAAAAGAAATGGAGCTGTATACTGGAAAACTGCAATGCATTCATCCAGAAGGCATGTTGTATCTGGCGTATACACCACAGCACACCAGAATACCGAGAGCTCCTAGTGTGCTACTTGTGTTGGACTTTCAGTGTTGTGGCTCCTTTAACAGAGGGTTCGTTGCAATTTGACATAAGGTATGCTTCAGAAGGGGGACGCGGGTGGCGCTGTGGGTTAAACCACAGAGCCTAGGGCTTGCCGATCAGAAGGTCGTCGGTTCAAATACCCACGATGGGGTGAGCTCCCGTTGCTCTGTCCCAGCTCCTGCCAACCTAGCAGTTCAAAAGCATGTCAGAGTGCAAGTAGATAAATAGGTACCGCTCCAGTGGAAAGGTAAACAGCGTTTCTGTGCACTGCTCTGGTTCTCCAGAAGCGGCTTAGTCATGCTGGCCACATGACCCGGAAGCTGTATGCCGGCTCCCTCAGCCAATAAAGTGAGATGAGCGCCGCAACCCCAGAGTTGGTCACGACTGAACCTAATGGTTAGGGGTTCCTTTACCTTTACCTTATGCTCCAGAAATCTACTCTTTTACATCAGGAGTGGGGAACTGATCTCTCCCTATCCCCACAGGTCACGTTTGACAGGTGGAGTGGGGTGCCTGCCTGTTAATCACCTGATGTTACAATGACCCCAGGTGACACATTTTCACCTTCAGAGACTGTGGTATTAATTATATATATATATATATATATATATATATATATATATATATATATATATGGTTTATTTACACATATATACAACCTGAGCCTACGATGGAGGGGTTCACACCATTAACACCCAGAAAGGGTCTTGTTTCTCCCAAGCTGTTTGGATTCAAAGAGAAATCAAATGTTGCCCTTACTTTCCAGCTTGGTGCTTTTCCTTCTAGCTCACATCAGTACAACTTTTATTGCTAAATTTTGGCTTTTCCCTTCTAACTAACCATTTGCCATCTTACACAGATCCCCTTTCCTTTGTTCCCCTTAATGGACCATCACCCAGGCAATCACCTCATCAGAAAGCTAGCCTAGTTTATATTTTAACACTTGCTGGATCCAGGGATTAGAAGGGTCTTGGTATACAGCCTACTGCCCAAACTCGTAACGTTATATAAAGGTCACAGGATTCTCCAGCTGTCATAGCCAGAATAAGACATAGAGGAATGTTAGCCATTTTTAAAGTCTAAAACTATTGCATCCAGTGTCTGGTTATGTCTAGTGATTTCTTAATGACTGTTGCAAAACAGAGAACATATTGAAAACCTAAGGGTATTGTTGTTGCAAGAATCCTTCTGCCCAGACAGAGATATATTATAAGCATAATATCATAGGAGCACTCATCATCCTTGGAAATAGATCTTGAAAGCATATTAAAGCACTATACCCTTCACTCAACAGCAGCAGCATCAGTTTAAATAAAACTAGAAGAAAGCAAGAATGATACTGACTAGCAAAAAATATCACTTAAGATACTCTCACTTCAGTATTATTTCAAACGGAATTTATTATTGCCCCCTATGACACAAGGCAGGCTAACAAAATGGAAATATATTAGCAGCCAAAATAATGGGTTGAATTGGGGGGGGTGTGGATAATGATTAATAGGCCTAAATTGCAGAAATATAATTAATGCATTGGAGGCATGAGTTTGGTTATAACAGGAACAGCTGTATTAAGGAGATGTAGCAGAAAACATCTTATTTTGTTGCATGATAAATGTAGGCACTAATCATACATCCTCAATAGCTGTGAGCCCATGTAGATAGTCACAGGAATTGGTTATTTTTGTAGTGAATTTCATATCCTTCAGTTGTATCGCTTAGAACAACGCACTGTAGAGTTGGGGCCATCTGGCTATCTCTATCAACGGTATTCACTAGTGGCCAATTCTCTGAAGAGTGAAAACTCACCACATACATGCACACTGATGTACAGCCAAGAATTTGTGAGGCAATTGTCACAGACACATTTAGACTGCAACCACAACAGGTCCCCCCCCCCCATTCTACATGTGTTTGTGTGATATAGGTTGCACCAAAACTGATAAAAATGCTCCTTCCACACACAAGTTAAAATGCTGGGAGATTTTTATTTGCTCATATACTAAAGGAATAATAGAGATAATACGATGAGGAGGAAATAAGAGGGGCTTGTAGTGGAGATTCAATGCTCTATTACTTAAGGATAAAGAATTTCTAATAGCCATTAAAATAAAACCCAAGAAGCATATAAATTTTAATTTCGGCTTTGTATCATACCATAATGTATTGGGAGCTTTTATAGTGACTTTCAGAAGCTGGGTTTTTAGGAAATGCCTAGGGCAAGAAAAACTGGAGCTATTAAGAAAGCTAACAATAAAAAAATTAGAACATCAAAATTCCACAGTAAAAAGCTTATGCAGAAGCATTATACATTAAGGTGCTATTGAATAATATTGCTGTTAAAGGAGCCAATTATTTTTATGGAACAAATAAATTTTTCTATGATAATTCAAATAAAACTGGTAAATGGTTAACAGCCTTAATAAAAGGGGAAGAAGAATGTCAACATAACAACAATTTATACAAAATGAGTGGTGATAATGAACAATGAGGACGAGATAAGCAATGGCTCCAAAGGGTACGGTTAGCCTATATAAATCCAACACAGGGGTTACGGAAGGTTTGGGGGCCCAGCAGTCAAACATTAAGAACAGGAATGATTCCAAATTCCTCTTATTCTTCCTCTCCCTGGACTTTGATGTTCTAAAATACCAAATCTTGCTTCTGAAGTGGAATCTATACATTAAGGAATTCTCAATTTTTAACAAATTTGGTACAGAACACTATGTATGAGCAGTTCGCATAACTTTCCATTGTTTCATGTTTCCCTCCCACACATGTCAAGTGAAGAAAACACTTGCACAAAGCAATCCCTATGTGATTGTATGTATGCATCACCAGGTTTCTTTAAATGATGCACAGTTTTGTGCGCTGATAAAGGATGCCCCACATGAAAATCGGGTTTTATGTCATTGTACATATGGTGGGATTTTAATCAAATGTGCAGGATTCTGCACAAAGAGAATCTAGACTCATAGCCACACAAAAATTGCAGCATTTTATCATGCACATGTGTGCATTGGTAATGCAGAGTGAAGGAAAGATAGAGGTAATCTGATGGAACTGAAAGCTCCAGATTTTGAATTAATTTAGAAATTCCCCTACTTAAGGTGAGAATTCAGGAGGAATGGAATGCAGAGCAGAGTGGACTAGGTAAAAAATATGAAATGAAAGTGAGGGAAGAGATTCCTCTCATCTCTAATTTTTGTGACCTCAAGCAGCTTCTTAGGCATAGGCCCCACTGATATCACCACCTTCTCCCAAATGCCCTGACCCAAGTATTACATTCTTTTGAGGCCATTGTTTCTTCTCTTAAGGCCCTTCTTTAAGTCCCATTATCTTTGGAAGTGAGGTGGGTGATACCCAGAGATAGGGCCTTCTCAGTGGTGGCACCTTGGGCTCTGGAATGCCCTCTCTTGGATGTTTTTCTGGTGTCAATCCTTTTTAATGCCCAGTAAAGTAGGGCGTGGGAAGCAGGTGGCACTGTGGGTTAAACCACAGAGGCTAGGACTTGCCGATCAGAAGATTGGCAGTTCGAATTCCCGCGACGGGGTGAGCTCCCGTTGCTCGGTCCCAGCTCCTGCCAACCTAGCAGTTCGAAAGCACGTCAAAGTGCAAGTAGATGAATAGGTACCACTCCAGCAGGAAGGTAAACGGCGTTTCCGTGTGCTGCTCTGGTTCGCCAGAAGCAGCTTAGTCATGCTGGCCACATGACCCGGAAGCTGTACGCCGGCTCTCTCGGCCAATAAAGCAAGTTGAGCACCGCAACCCCAGAGTTGTCTGCGTCCGGACCTAATGGTCAGGGGTCCCTTTACCTTTACCTTTAAAGTAGGTCCTCACCATGAAATTTTGTTGTCTGAGACAAAGAACAAGGTCACTCACTCACTCAGTCTCTCTCAAACATCATTCCACATATAGAATCCAACTTAAATAGCAATTGAATCTTACATCAACTAGTGGTGAGACAATATCATCCACTTTACCTGTGGGCAGCAGCCTAGCTGAGAGGACTCTGATGATAGGTTGCCCTGCAGCATCTGCTACCTGAGACACTTGCCTCATTTTGCCTCATGGTAAGGCCAGTTTGCTGAAAAGTCTTTTTAAAAATACGCCCAGTAGTTTTAGATGATTTTAGAGCCCTATCCAAGATTTGCTGGCTTCACTGAGGAGGGGATTTCAACACAAAGCAAGCAAAATATGACATTTTAGGGCTGTGTGCTCACCCCTCAGCTTCGCTTCAGAGCCCAGTTCAGAACTTCAGATTGGGCCCTTATTTGATTCAGACCCCAAATCTCAAGCAATATCTGGAAAACTGAAGTTTCAGCTATCCCATTGACTTGTATTGGGAAACCAAAATTTCCACAACTCTTTGTTGTTGTTTTTTTACATGGGTGCATGAAAATTGCAGACATAGCAGCCCTCCGAGAGGGGATTAACCCCAACAAATTTCAGGCAGGTAGATCCAAGGGTTCAGGATTGTGATAGGATTTCATAACTGAACTAGAAGCCACAGTTCTGGCGTCTGGTTCCTCTAATTCCCCTCACTGGGGGTAGAAAAACCTCAGTAGTCACTTAGTAAAAGGAGCCTAAATTTATTCCTGTTTATCTGAAAGATATATTAAAAATGTAAAGGCCAGATCAATCACATTAAAGCCAAAAATACTATATAAAGCCTCCAGATGGTATGCTTATTTAATATATGCAAACTTGTGTTCCTAATACTGTCACTCTTATCTTCCTTCACCCTCATACCCTAAATTTACCTATTATGTCTCTTCCTGATCGAGGACCTCCTGCAACTTGTTAAACTCACTGACATCACTGAAACTTTGTGTGGGTTTGAGCCCATCAATGCATATCTTGTTATAATTTTGGAACTGGATTTTAAAAACAACAACTTTGATTTAGTTGTGCACAGCATAACAGAGCAACTATAACCAGGGCTTTCATGCATTCTTAAAATGCAATTAATTACTTTTACCTGAGTCTCAGAGTGGATACATTATATATATATATATATATATATATATATAATTTAAAATATGCCTTTAAATATCTTTGAGGAAAGACCAGAGATCAATGCATGCAAAATGCCCTGTGTTCAGTCCTTTGCATCTCCAGAAAGAACTGGGAGAGACAGTTGCCAGTCAGTGTAGACTAGCCTCCCTGCGTGTTGTGCCCTGCAGACGTATTGGACCACACCTCCTGTAATCCTTGAAAGTTGGCCATGCTGATGGGAGTTGTAGAAAATACAGAAACGTGAAGGTTACAAGAGGTTGGTGTCTACAATACTGAGCTAGATGGACCAATGTAGCTAGTGGACTAACTACAGTATAATATACAAGACTCACAATCACAAAGGTATGAATGGTAGTTCATAGGTTCCAGTAGGAAGTACTAGATGGAGTTAGTAAGCAGCAGTTTTACTGATGATCTGAGGACCGCTTTGTACCATTTCCAAAGAAAATGACACATTTAGGAATTAATAGGGACATTTACATATGTATATGTCTAAGTGCACATGTAAGTGCTGCCGATCCTCTTGGGAATTGGAGCAGCTACAAACACAGTCTATTTTATGCTTATTTGTTTTTCAATTTTTACACCTCATCCCAGCAGAGCTCTTGATGCAGTTTACAACAAAATAATTAAAATCAATAAACCATTCTGGAAATACAAACAGTTGCAACATCAATGCTAAAAGTGTTAAATCACTCAAGAGCAATTGGTTTAACAAGAGAATACAACAATTCTGCGTCCAGCTATAATTAGTCAATGCCCTCTGTAAAAGATCCATGCTTATCATTTCCCTAAAAAGGGGAAGATTATTTTGGACCGATGGCTCCAAAATTTGGGCAATGCTATTGAAGCAGCTCAGAAGTCCACTACCTCTTTCTGTACCTTTGCTAGAGTGTTGTGGTGGTACACCTAACAGAGTCTCTTCATAAGCTCTTGAAGCAGCGGTAGCCAATGTAGTCCTTTCTAGATGCTGTTGGACCCCAACTCCCATCAGCTCTGGTTTGGAACATCTGGTGGTCACCACATTGGCAACCCCTGTGTATGGGAAGAGGTGCTTCTTCAGGTAACCTGAGCCCCAACTGTAAAGGGCTTTACAGTTTTAAAGCCCCAAAGCCCCAAATACAGATCATAGCCAATGCAGCTCTTCCAGAATAGGATCCCCCTCTCTCTTGTTACTATTTGAAGGGACCTAACTACAGTATTTTGGACCAACTATACTTTCCCAAGTATATTCAAAGGCAGCGCCACTGAAGAGTGCATTACAGCCAGGTTAAGAGATTTCTGTTAGCTCAGGCTTTAGAGATTTGTTGTATTGTTTATACTGGTTGAATAGTTTTGGTTCATAACTTCTCAGATTTTCTTGTATTGTTTTTATTTTCTTGTTTGTTTATATGTTGCACTGTTATTTGGCATTCTTATGTACGTCACCCTAAAATCTATGTTTGGATCAAGGCTCAGTTTAAAAATAGTATGAATAAAGAAATAAACGCAATAATATAATCTATGGCAGAGATAGGGAATTTATAACCCTACAGATATTGCTGGCTTACAAATCCTATCTTCCCTGACCATTGACCATGTTGGCTGGAACTGCTAGGAATTCCAAAAACCTCACCCATGATCTAGAGCCTTTCAATGCATGTATTAGAGTAGTGAGGTCTCTGTTGCTCAGAGCAAGTACAATTGCAATTGTAACAGAAAGCACTCCTGGTCACAGCTGCCACTTAGAAGTCAAGTAGCAAAGCCATGCTCACAAGTACTCTCAAGTCACAGGCCTGGCTGGCTTTTTTGAAGGGGTGTGCAATCTCATTTGAAGGAAGCTATATATTCACTTCTTGCTTGAGTGACATTATCCCTTCACTGTTAAGACTTAACATATCTGTATTATCTGGATGAAGCTTCAGTTTATTGGCTTTTATCCAGCCCATTACTGACTCCAGTCAAGAGAGATACCAAATGTGAATCACTGAAATCCAACCCAATTGTGACTTTTCCAAATGATTTCATTGTTGAAAAGGAAATAAGCAACTATCTGACTTTTAGAAGACATCTGACATCCCTGTATAGGGAAGCTTTTAATGTTTGATGTTTTAGTGTGCTTAATGTTTTAATTGTTAGACGCCACCTAGAGTTGCTAGGGCAACCCAGTCAAATGGATGGAGCATGAAATTGTTGTTGTTGTTGTTAATGTGGAATAAATCAGCCTCGAATAACCAACATGCTTAACTCCAATTAATGCATGAATGGGTTAAGACCATAGAGTAAGCTGTCTTGCCAGGCTGAGCTAGGTCACACCCCCTCACTTTGGGATGGTTAACAAACTCTTTTGTTCTCTTTTTCCACCACGTGAACCCTACCAGTGAGGAGGTCTAAACTGGGTGTTCCAAGCTTAGACCACATGGCCATCTTTGTGTTTCTATACAAATAATTTAGAAATATTTAGCAATTTTGGAGCCTAAGTTGAACTGCCTGACTAGTCTTGCTGCTGTATGGAAAAGCACATGAATATAACCTTTGAAGAGTTTGTAAGTAAATCATTTTTAACTTACCAAGTGTGGTCTCTTTCTATGCTAAGGGAAGTGGGGAATTTTGGAAACAACTTAGAAGGCGATATTTTTAAAGGTCTGACTCTTGCTGGAATCCCTGGAATGCAAGAGTCATTAGGAAAATGTGATCCAGCCTTTTCTTACTGAATCTCCACCCCAAGTTAACAAATGAGAATTGATCTAAGATCTGAGTGGGGTTGGGGACTGTAGTTTGAGTCAGACAGAAAAATAAAGTTAGTTAAACGCTGAAGGCATCATGGAGTGCTGGGTGACCCTCCCTTGGGACCTGATGGTGGTCAGGGGGTCTGTGCAAACTAACTTAGCCAAACTAAGGAAGATTTAACCCTTTAAGCTGATGAGTGAAGGATTTGATCCTGATGGCTGCAGGAGTCTGCTTCATCATTGCATTCCCTGCCGTCCCCCGTCCCCCAGTAATGGGCTAGGCGGCTGTGGTTTGGAGGATATTGCCTTGTGAGCTAAGATTTGCCTGCAGACTAGAAATTTCCCACCTGTGATTTAAGTTATTGATACAAATGTTGAAGAGTACCAAACTTTGCAGTGTGCCACTCAAAACTTCCCTCTGACCCACTGATGGTAACTCTCGGGAGTAGTTTTCCAACCAGCTAGTGTTAATATATTTAATTTACTCTGCAGTCACTGAAGCAAATCTGAGAGGGTCGTATTATTATTGACATTAAAATATGAGTCTAACAATCCTATTTCTGAACTCTTACAACTGAACATGCAAATGACCAGGAGAGCCAAGAACAGCAGTGCTGATTAGATGTTTCCTGAGGCATTGTCTCTTTCTGTCACTAGATAACAGCCTTGAATACATACAGCAAATATTTTATATAACACAAAATTTATGGTAAAACTTTAATGGAAATTTTCTTTTATTTGGCAAAACCAAGCAAGTAGCAATTATGTAGTTAAATAAAAAAAAATGTTTATTGATCAGCATGTAATTTACAATAAATGCTGACACAAATTGTAGAGCTTGCATGTCATTAATTCCTGGCTCCTTCCATCATTGACTCCTTTCAACAACTTATCCAGCATGATCTAATACACCTGACAGATAGAATGAAGAAACAAGCCTATGTCAGCTTTTCCTGATCTAGTCTCCTCCAGATGTTTGGACTCAACTCCTATCAATCCAGCCATCATGGTTAGAGTTCATAAGTGTTGAGATTTGTGGCCCAAAACATTGGGAGGACACCAAGCTGGGGAAGGCTGGCATATCAGAACATGAGGAGAGCCAATGATCCATTCTGTTCTCTCAGGTGTCTGTGGGAAGCTCACAAACACTCTGTCCATGTGGCAGTGGAGGTAGGCTGATGGTATGACCACATTCTAGGTGTCAAAACTATGTGTGGCTCTACACTAGAAATGAAGGTTAAACAAAGAAAACAAAGTGTCAGCAGCCAATTTGACTCAAGGGAGTGGATTAGTTGGTTTCAAATAATGGTAGGCAGGATAATTTCATGTTATGCGTGGTGCAGCGTTGGACTAAAATTCACAGCATCCCCTAACCAGCAATACTAGCAATGGCCACAGAAGTCCAGTGACATCTGGGAGTCCACACTTTCCCCCTCCCCGGGTTATAGTGTTAGACCCCAGGCCAGGGAGGCATAGGTTCAAATCCTCACTGAGTCACAACAACCAAAAATCCAATTTAATCAGAATTAAGTCCCATTGATTTCAAAGAAAGTTATGCCCTATGATGTATTCTTAGGATTGCAGCATTTCCTCCAAATATATCAAGGTGCTAAGCAAGTTTCTCTCCACTACTCCCATTTATCATCACAACAACCCCGTCAGCCTAACCTACCTGAGTGCATGCATTTTAAAAGTGTGAGAGAAGAACTACATATGCTGCCTTGAACTCCTTGGAGGAAAGCTAGGGTACAAGTGGTGTCAGTAACTAAAATTTAACACGTAGTGCTTAAAATGCATGTCTTCCTATGGTTAAACATATACCTGCATCAGATTACTTGTGGCTTCTATGGTTATTGGAGGAAGTTATTGTTCTTGACGTAGCCGTTTTAATCCACATGTAACATTCACATTAATGTAGTCCACTAGAATGCAAAAAACCTTGAGTTGCATAGTTCTTACTGAAATCAAAGATTAACTGTTCACGTAGATTTCACATGTGACTCAGCCTTTGGGTTTATGTTCTGTGTTTCCTACGTGCTGTACACCTAAACTGTAATAAAAAATTCAGTTAAATCTTTACAATATTTTAAAGTGAAGTGGTTGTCTAAAAATAAAAACAAACATATTATAGTTGTATAATATTCCACATAATGTAAAGCCCCGAACAAAAGTATTTTGCTGCTGCTGTTACCAGGTTATGGTGGCAAGCAGTGGAAGTGTAATTGCGGTAACAACAGAGACCTTATTTTCATGAGTAAGAAACATAATGAAATATTGTTGCTTATAGCCAATTTAAGTGGAGCAATCCCATACCAATTAATATGTTTATATTAGGGCATTGGTATGTGTTCTTCTGGAATCCTAAAATGTTCTTCAGGAAATGCTCAATACATCAAGGTAACAATTATTGTAAAGTTAATTTAAAATATGAATAGGCCCTGAATACTTCACATAGTAAAGTTCACCAGTAGCAAAATCTGCACTTAACATTGCAGTGACCCTGTAAATCTTTATAAACAGGAGGTAGCCAGCGAAACCATGTAGCGCCAAAGTCAGCCATTTGTGGCACAGATTCTTTTAAAATGACAATGGGTGACAAACAGTATGGCAATTCCAAGCTGCCTCTGGAATCCTAGATAAATTCTGCCCACAGCAATGTGTTTACTACCTATCTTGTTGACAAAATAATTCCTATTCAGTACGTCTTCAGGATCACTAGCCTGACTGTAAAATCTGAACTTAGGATACATAAGGTCAGCCTTGTTGTTCTATTTTTATGGATCATTTCCAATTAGTATCATTCACTGATTGTGTCCTTGGGGGAATGCAGCTACCAACTGCAAATTAAACCTCTGTTGCTCCTACGCAGTTAAGGCTAGAAGGAGGGAAAAGTAAGCTTTGGTGGAGAGGGGTATACTTTCCATTATTTTGTCACTAATATTTTGAAGAGGGACTACAGCTGCAATCAAGGAAGTTGAAATTAAAAGCTTCAATTTCCAATGCTTGCTTCTGGTTAACGTCATGCTAAAAGTGAACAACACTACCCCAATATACCCACTAAAACTAAAGACATAGTTTTTCTTGTTGGGAAAGGGAATGCCATTTGAGCACTACCTCACATAGGCAGACATTCATAGTTCCCAGGTAAGAAAAAGGCAGCCCAGCCAAGTTCCAACTGAAGTTGGCAAAACACACAGCTCATTTATTACATTGTGACTGGTTCCACGACTGAAAGCAGCACAAGATACTGCTTTATGTTTGCATTAGGATAGTGATGCCCCTGCCAACGTGTTGAAATGTGGGTATGTTGTAGTGATATGCAAAACAGCATGGGGAAGCTACTGTTGGAAAAAGAAAGCAAAACAGCCCTGTTGTGGGTCTTTCCGAGTTCAGCCCTTATTCTGAAGATCTTTTATCTGTAAGTATTTTGGACCACACCCACTGAGAATACTGCTGGATCCTAAGGTTTGGGTGCCATTGATAAGGCCACATTCATAAGTCCATTCTTTAACAAAATACGAGTCAACTATAGATGAGGGAGTAGGCTGGTTATGCAGGGCATACCACTAACAAATGAAAATGGTTGGGAGAGTCAAGAGGAACAATTGGCATCTGCAGTTACTACCTCACCCTGCCTTAGTGATAAGGTTGCCTCTGCCTTTAGTACACATGCCGGCAGGATACCTATGCACTAGTTAATTTAATCAATATGATTTTAAGGCCAAACGTTGAACTAGGTTCCACAGAATTAATATTTTCTACAATTATCACCAAGAACATTCCAGCTGTCCAATATTGTACTAAATGATATACCGTGGAATCTGCAAATGAAAGGCTAGGTTATTTCTTTCAGGAAGCAGGCTAAAATTAAAATGTCCCAATACGGAGGAAATCTTGTGCATATTCAGCAGTTGGTAACAACTTTAAATTGTTGTTACCAGAAATAAGCCTAACTTTACTGTGCTTATATTAGAACAGCATGTTTAAACCTGCTGCTGTAAAACACCAGTCAGCAGTCTTTATCAGAAACAGTGGTAGGCTGATCAGAGAAGAGATAATAATTCTTTCTAACAAAATCCTTTACTATGCTGAAGATCAGTGTAAGTAAAAATGGACTGTAGGAAACTATTGCTTTTTGAAGTGAATGCCATGTTTTGCAAACGGTTCTGTAAACAATATTGTCCACCAAAGTCCAGCCTCCTTTCAAAAGATAGAATATCGTCCATACAGGAGGCAGAGAGACAAGTTTATAAATTACACACAGGACTTTGCACCTGATCCGCTTCCAGAGATGCAGGCTCTTTAAAATCAGCAGTGTCTTCTTGGCAGTGTTATTTTTATAGGAAAAGAGGTGCTGGAGTTTACCAGGAACTTCTCCCTTGTTCTCTTAGAATGACAATGGCGCTCACCTGAAAGGTGCCAGAGCTGAGCTCTGGCTGAAAAAAAAGCTCTGCTTCTCGCTAATAAGTGTATTGAGTCTTCCCTCAAAAAATGAAGCTGATCACAAGCAGAATGCTACCTTATTACTTTGCCTGATGTTTAATATCAATGAGCAGGCAGCCTAATTAAACATGGTAAAAGGGTATGTGTGGACGGCACTGTGGTCTAAACCAGAGCCTAGAGCTTGCCAATCAGAAGGCTGGTGGTTTGAATCCCTGCGATGGGGTGAGCTCCCGTTGTTCGGTCCCAGCTCCTGCCCACCTAGCAGTTCGAAAGCACGTCAAACTGCAAGTAGATAAATAGGTACCGCTCCGGCGGGAAGGTAAACGGCATTTCCGTGCACTGCTCTGGCTTGCCAGAAGCAGCTTAGTCATGCTGGCCACATGACCCAGAAGCTGTCTGTGGACAAATGCCGGCTCCCTCGGCCTACAGAGCGAGATGAGCGCTGCAACCCGAGTCGTCCGTGACTGGACCTAATGGTCAGGGGTACCTTTACCTTTTATCTTTTACCTATGGTCTCATTAAACTAGTGGTTTTTGAAGGGTGTGGAGTACCACACTAGTGTGGCAGGAGAGGATGTAGTGGGAAGAATGAAGGACAATCAATAAAACATTTGAATTATTTCAAGGATGTGTAGTATAGTATCAAAACATTTTGTTTGCAGAATATGGATAGCTTTCCAAAATGAGAGCAAAGGCCTTGAAGTGATACTTAGGACAATCGTATTTGTGTTTCCCAATGCATTCCATATCAATAAAATTTTTGGTGTGGTGCGAGCAATTTTTTATTCTGGAAGTATGGCCCGGGGGGAGGGGAGGGGAGAACCATTGCATTAAACTGTCATAAATAAAAGTTGGTGGAAAGGGAGCAGAATATACCAACATTAGGACCACAGGGTTGCATCCAACTTATGTCATGCTCAAGTAGACCCACTGAAATCATTGCTTCAAAATGATAGGAGATGGCATAGAACTTCTCGGGGCGCTGGGTTTTTTGGCCCCCACAATAAATTATTTGAGGGGGCCAATCCTCCACAAAGTTGATGTCCATTCCCATTCAAATATGATAGATTATGAAGGGTGGGGCTTACCTGGGCCCCCACAATATTGAATAAAGTGCTTGAATAAAGTCAGCACCCCTGGGAGACGGATGCTCAGTCCCCATTTTAGTCCTGCTTTACAATCTTCCCGCCACTTCACCTTTAAGCAAACGAACAAAAAAAAAAGCAGCAACAATTTAAAGCAAGTTCCAGAAAAAGTAGCTTGCAAGAGCGGGAATGTAGTTGAGGTGGGGGGCTTTCTGGGGTGGGGGAGTTGCTTTTTTTATTTCCGGGGGGTGGGGGTGAAAAGCGAGGCGAGGGCAAAGGCAATAAAGGAAACACGCTCGTCTCCTCAGCACCGTCTTCCACAGTAACCCGGCAGCGAGTCCCCTTCGACTCAGTGGGCCTCCAAGTCAACGGAGAGCTGCCCCTGGCTTTCCCTTTACGTTTTATCCAACTGGAAGGTTAGTCTGAGGCGCTGAGCTGACCGTTTCCCGGCTCGCGGCGAGGAAGCCGCGGACTCCCCTCTCCTCCCAAACGCCTCACACGCGCCGACAAGCCCACAGCGTCTTCCCCGCGTCTCCCTCCGCTCCCGGCCTGTCCCTCGCCCGAGTCCCCGGGCCCCTCAGACCGACGGGCGTCCCGAAAGTGCCCCGCTCCGAGCAGCCGCCGGATCTAGGCCAGCGCGCCGTCGCCGCGCGGTGTGGGCGGCCTCCGCTTCCCCTCAGCGAAGGCGGGCGCCTGCGTGCAAGAGGCGAGGGGGCGGCGGTTGAACTCGGCTACCGGCGTAAGGCTTCGAGGAAGGTGGTTGCTGGGCCTCCTTCCTCTTTTCCCTCAGCCTGGCGGGCCGTGGGGGGAAGGCTTTTGAGGGAGAGAGGGAGGGACGCGGGCAAGGAGGGGAGGAGGCAGGCAGGCAGAGCCGCTTTCTCCAGCGCCCCTGCACCAACGGCAGCAGGTAAAAGCCGACGAAAGCCGCCCGCTCCCAACCACATCCCCACCCCCTTCCCGCTCCCAAATGGCCGCCTCCTCGGCTGCAGCCATCCCAGGTCTTTCCTTCCGTCCTTCCTCCCCGCTTCCGTCCCCTCACGGCTTCCTCCATTCCCGGCTGTCACTGAAGGGCAGCCGCAGAAGGGGAGGAAGTGGCTCTTTTTGAGGCCTGCAACGTCAAAGGCCGCTCCTCTTCCACCCTCCTGCGCGCCCGTTTCTAGAAGCAGGTTGCGGGGAGGTGCTTCCTGGCGCTGCTGCTGCTGCTAGTTCGGTGGTTGCCGAGTTTCTCACCCTCAGCTGGTTTCCAAGAGGCGAGAGAGAGAGAGAGAGGACGGGAGCTGCTCATGTGGGCGTTGTTTTCACCACCCCCTCCTAATCTGCTCATAGGTGAAGCTGGTAGAACTTTCCCTTCCTTCCCTCATCTTCTCCGACGCTCTTGTTTCTTTGCTCCTCAGGCTCAAGCTGCTCGGTTTTCCTTAGTTGCCCCTCCACAAAACTTCAGTTCTGGCGTTTTATGGTAGTTTCACTTTCATATCCCTCTTCTGGACAGTGGAATCCTATGCATGTCTTCTCAGGAGTCAGTTCTGTTGAGTTTGGTGGGCCTTGTGACCAAATAAGTTTTGTGTGTGTGTGTGTGTATGTATATGTATACAGTGGTACCTCGGGTTACATACTCTTCAGGTTACATATGCTTCAGGTTACAGAAATCGTACCTCAGGTTAAGAACTTTGCTTCAGGATGAGAACAGAAATCATTCTCCGGTGGCGCGGCAGCAGCGGGAGGCCCCATTAGTTAAAGTGGTGCTTCAGGTTAAGAACAGTTTCAAGTTAAGAACGGACCTCTGGAACGAATTAAGTACTTAACCCGAGATACCACTGTATATACACCCACACACACACACATGCCTTACAGATCAATCCTATACATGTCTACTCAGTCCTATTGACTGCTTATTTCTAGGCAGTTGGCCTTAGGCCACAATCCTGTTGCCAAATTCAGAAATGAAATTTTGTCACATCTGCTTACTCATCATTTCTGTTCCTGCTTTTTTCTTTTTTTAAACCAAACTAGAAGCTGCCTCCTAAGTACTGAGAACACCCCATTGTTTAGAGAACAGTTTGAGATTACACGAACCTTGTAGTTCCCCAATTTTCAGATTCTCTTTTTTAAGTGTGGTTTGATTTCTCTCTAGTATATTAAGAGTCTACATATGGGATAATAGCACAATCAATCCACTTTGTAAAGTGGCTTAAGGTGTTTTGAACTATGGAAGATTTTATTGAAAGACTTGGAGTTGTCATGCTTAAGTCCCTAGTTTAGTGCCCATGAGTTGATGTGTTGATTTGTATAGGCTAGGATTTTTATTTTAAAAAACCCATGCAACTAGTTTTGTGTCTACTGGGCCTGTATTATAGATGAAGTGTTCCCTATTATATAGCAAATCATGAAATTTCAGGGACTTTCAAAAGTGGTTTGTTACATGGGTTGTAGAGGCGTTCTGTTTAGAAATACACATATTACAGTTCAGCCCAAGCACATGGACATGTGTAAGGTAATTTTTTGGTGTCTGGCTGTTATATTTATATAGTAACACATCTCTTTTGAAATAATAATTCAGTGAAGTTTCTTGCTTAAAAAGTATACTAGGGACACAACGTAGGATTTTAAGCATGAATACTGCATTTTATGAACAAGGTAAAAAAGTGGCATGCCCTGATTGTGGCCTGGTTCACAATCAAACACACGGCACACTGGTGCACATTTAGTATTAAACACGGTTAGTTACTATTGAGCTGTTAATGATAATCTGCCACATTCAGAAAACATGTTTCATTAACTGTTAGTGCAATCCTAAACTTGTTTGTGTGGAATCACACCCACTGTGTTTAAACTGGGTTACTCTCACCTGAGTCTGCATGGAATTGCAGCCTGGATGTAATGATTATGTGTCCCAGTCCAGAATAAGTTGGTCATGTTTAAGTCCTGTGGAAATTAATGTGGCATCAAGTGACTAATGACTAACTTATCCCACTGATTTCAATGGAACTCGTTTTCTTTTAATAGAGACTGCCGTGTCTTGCTTGCAGGAAATTAAATGTAAAGATACCCCTGACCATTAGGTCCAGTCGCAGATGACTCTGAGGTTGTGGCGCTCATCTTGATCTGTAGGCCAAAGGAGCCGGCGTTTGTCTGCAGACAGCTTCCGGGTCATGTGGCTTCCTGACTAAGCCGCTTCTGGCGAACCAGAGCAGCGCATGGAAACGCCATTTACCTTCCTGCCGGAGTGGTACCTATTTATCTACTTGCACTTCAACGTGCTTGTGAACTGCTAGGTGGGCAGGAGCTGGGACCAAACAACGGGAGCTCACTCCGTTGCAGGGATTCGACCGCCGCCCTTCTGATCGGCAAGCCCTAGGCGCAGTGGTTTAGACCACAGCTCCACCCTTGTCCCCTTGCAGTAAATTACTTCATGAATAAATTCAAAAAGTGCATCCAGTTAGTGTAATTGTACTTGAGGATGTTTTCCAAGCCACAGAATGACTGAAAACCCTCGTTTTCATGAATCCCATGAATCCCTACCGCCACCCATTTATGTTAGAATTCTTCAAGAACACTTGAGTTAAACAGTGAACCAACTGGCATAGCCACATTCAGTGGGGAACCCTTCCCCACAAACCATTTGTTTTCCTGCATTTTATCTGTCACAATGTGGATATCTGATAAGTGTGGCAGTCTAGTCATGATTAAGGCACCTTATTAAACTTTCAAGGAGAACATTAGGTGATGGATTTAATGTCATAGAGTTGTCTATGGTCCACCTTTTCCTCTTCATCACTGTCCATAGGGCATTGGAGACAGCTGGTTTTAACCTTTGATAATGATGCCCTTTTTGAATATAGGCAGAGGGGTATTAAGTATCAGGAGCTGCATTTCCTGATTGGGAAGAGAACAGGGATCATAAGAGTCCTAGCAGTTTTGGGGTTGCTGGAGCTGATTCTCATCCCATGAATAATTTGCATACTTGTCTTTTAAAACCTCTCTGGGATATTTACCCTAATATATATTGCGCATTGGCCCTCATTTGGTGCAGAGTGATAATGAATAAGGCAGTAACTAAAAACCAAGAAGATTTTGCCTTGTATGTCCTTTTGAAACAGAAGCTTTTTGATCAATTTGTAAGGAAATAATGTGTTTGGCATATTGAACAATACTTTAGAGACAAATTTCTCTTTTTATTTTTCATTTTTGAGGCTTCCTGTTTTTGGTTAGTAACCAAATAGCCAGTCTTGCACATAATTGTCTGTATAGGGCTGTGTGTTCATGTGGCTGTGGCTGTATACATGCACATGCACATTTAAATATTATGCAAAACGTAACATTTTCTGGTATAAAACCCACAATGTGGGGAAAGTATCAGTTTTGGTTAGTAAAATGTCTATTTTAATTATCTGTCCAGGAAACTGTAACAGAAATAAAGGGGGGAAATGACAAGTATTTCAAGAAGCAGGAAAGCTGCGGCACCTTAAAGATCACTAACTTGTTTGTTGCATGAATTTAAAGCAGGGGGGGACAAGTGAACCTCCATATATTATTGGACTCCCAGCTCCAGCCAGCCTGGTCGGTACAGAGATGATGGGACTCATAGTCCAACCACTCTGAATGTCCACAAGTTCTCTACCCCGGGGGTAGAGCTTACTTTTCAGATGTAGTTTATCAAGTTAGGTCACTGAAACTGCTTACCCACAAGTTTTCAAAAAGCAGTACACTGGGGTTTCTTGATCAGAATTTGTGATGAAACCATGCAAGAGCCTTCCTTTGGCGCTGGTGCCAAATGAAGTTATAGACTGCTCTTCAATACGAAGCATATGCCTGGAGAAAATACTTTAAATACAAAAGTTTCAAACCATAAGTGTGCATATTTGTATGTGTATGTGTGTGGAAGAGAGATTGGTTGTAGAGAGAGCCATTCTGCCTGCAGGCGGGGAAAGTTCTGAAAATATTGATGTCATTGTGTAAGAGATCAATGCTTTACTAACTTCTGTGTTTTGTTTCTGTGATATAACACTGTGCCACAGCGACAGTATTGGGGAACCTTGTAAATCCTCCCACTCAATAGAGCTGTAAAATCTGATGTTGGCACCTAGAATTTTGCTTCTTTTAACATATATTTTTGTAAAACATAAAGGAAATAACAAACCCCTGCCATTCAACCTCTTCCGCCAGCAGTGGATAGGCATAGTATTTCTGAACTTGGAGATTCAATTTAGCAACAGGCCCGTGCAGAGGAGGGGGGCAGCTGGGTATACTTGCTCCAGGCCTCAGAGGGCAAAGTAGCCGCACATGTCATGTATTTTGAGCAGTGTGCATGTACATACACAGTGTTACATAGTTTTTTTGTGTGTGTGCATGTGCATGCATGTCTGTACACTTGTTTTGCACATATACATATATTTATAAAAAATGTGTGTATGAAGTATTCTGTTCTTTTCAATGAAACAGAGATTCAGATAGGTACAAAACAAAGAAAGAATGCCATATTTTAGTATCACCATGATGTTCATAAATTCAATTTTCTTATTCCTGGTCCAGAGGAAAACTGAATTTGCCCGTTTTTTAAATCTTATGCCCATCTTTTCAATGTACCTATCAATTGGTTTGTCAGAGGCGATCTTCATTATTAGAATGCTACCTTCTATGTTGTATTGTTTTGTTTCCTCATGATGCTTTGTCACTGTTAAAGAAATTATTAATTCATCTGACAGAGGTCAGACACAATATCTGGGTTTTCACTGTGTGTCAAACAATACACTTGCTGCTGTTATGGATTCTTGTGTAAAATGGATAATAAAGTGCTACTAAATTTAAGTGGAATAATGCATTACCTGCTGTATGCTTGCTGAGTAAGCACTTATTTCATGAAGTCAAACATTGCAGCTGTGTGTTTCAGGCTGTTTAATACTCGTTCTAGGAAAGAAAACCGGTGTGTTTTCATAGTCTTGGATACATGAATGGCATGGCTGCTGACTTCAGCAATGGAAAGCTTCTATTTAAATAGGACTCTGAATTAACAAATCACTGTCATTACAATCAATATAAATTTACTGGGTAGGAGAGACAGTATATTGTGTAACATGATGAGTATGTCATGGTGCTTTCTTGGTGTCAAGCCTCTAATATGATAATATGTTTTTAGGGTTTGCCCATTACTTGCTTGATTGAAGGTTTATTGTTTGGAATATGGCAGGTTTTAAAGTTACTGTATTTCAGACACTATACTTAATTTTTAATAGATGGTGTTTATATTCCTCTTTGGGCTGAGTTGTATGTTACAGTGGTCCCTTAGAATCTTCTGAACATTCTTCCACAATCATAGTGACTCCACATGGCAGTTGTAACATATTATTGCTGCTCATCACAGAGGCTGCCCAGTGCTATTTAGCCCACACTACACGTCGAAGTGCAAGTAGATAAATAGGTACCACTCCGGCGGGAAGGTAAACTGCGTTTCTGTGCGCTGCTCTGGTTCGCCAGAAGTGGCTTAGTCAGGATGCCACATGACCCGGAAGCTGTCTGCGGACAAACGCTGGCTCCCTCGGCCTATAGAGCGAGATGAGTGCTGCAACCCCAGAGTTGTCCGCGATTGGACCTAATGGTCAGGGGTATCTTTACCTTTACCTTTTTACACATTCATAATGGCAGCTGGGATGGTGTAGAGCTGACTCCATGTGACTCAGGCAATCCACACAGTGAGTTGCTTTTGACATGTTAAAACTACTGTGGGAATTTACCACCATGCAAAAGTACTGCTAGCAGTTTTCACCGGGCACATAATATATGTTAGAATCAGCCATTAAAGATTAAATCAAGGGCATAAGAAATGGGACAGTTATTTGGGCTCTTAAGTGTGGTTACTGTAAGCTTAAACTTTAAAAGAGCAACTGGGGAATGGTGAAAGAAGTCAATAAGGTAATTAGAATGATTGCAGAGACTAATTCCAGATTGATGGAAATTCTATGCCTTTTTAGCAGTGTTAATTACCTAAGCACTTTGACCAGATGTAGGCATATTTTTACTTCCATTGGTGAGTTGGAGCATATGACCCCCGAGAGTAGTCTTAAAAACTCTCTCTGTCCAGCAGTTTATAATGCCAAGCTGCCCAAAAGTAGCAGGAAAAGGTGGATATTTCTAAAGGTGTTTTTTAAGAGTGTAGCTTTTGTTATCTCACTGCTTCAAGGAAGGCAGTATAATTTTATAATAATGCTTAGGAATACAATGCAGTTAACATTCATATCATGCTTATGCATGCTGGTATAGAGATTATCTTGCCTACACTTCTAGTGGGTATGGGACCAGACTTTTTTCCAAAGAGCTTATCTAGTTATTTGTTTAATCAGTTTTTTAACTAGAGTGAACAGTGCGTATGATGCAATCATTAAGGAGTCTAACATACAGTTTCCTCGCTGCAAGAAAGAAAATTCGACAGAGCTTAATGCATTGAGGTCTTCTCTGCTCCAGAAGCCTTGGGGCTTCATGCATTTGTATCCATAACCATTGCTTCTCAGTTCCCTTGCATATAATCACCGCCTCTACAGTGATAAAAGTCTATAAATACATTAGAGTCCAAGGAAGCTTCAGTAAATGAGAGGAAAGCAACAGCTGTGGCTCCAGAAGTCCTCCCATCTTGTTGACCATGTTCAATCTAGTACTTTAAAGATATCTAAAACCGACTTTGTAAGAGATACTAGCAAAATAAGATCTTAATTATATTTTAATCAATATCATTGTGATATAAAAACCAAGAAGAGTCATACCTATATCCTAGAAGAAAGAAGGGGGGTAAAGTGAATAAATTGCACAGTTAAAGTAGCTTTCCTTACTCTTATATCCTCAACTTGTAATCCAGAGATCAAATCCAGCCAGACTTGTCTGTCCCCTCTCCCCCAGTTGTGTAATAGCCCTCTTCAGTGAACACTTAGTTTTGTGTCAGTTTCTGTGGGAAAACATAGCTGTTTCATGTCTAGGCTTTTAACATCTCTTCAATTGACATAGCTGTTACTGGAATAGGAGGGCCCAAAATGTTGTTTTAGTCAAAATGTATTATCATTCCTAATATATGAATAGTTTGGGGATTGGTGTTTTAAAGATAAAAGGGTATATAATAACTTTCTCCTATGAGAAAATACCCATGGAGGAAATTGTAGAGCAAAATTAATTATCATTGCATGTTGCTGAAAGGCATTACTGGTAGTGAAATTTTACTGCTATATCTCCAAAGTGGGGTGGTTTATAGTTTTAGTTTCTAAACTTTATTGGACAAATAGCCATTTCCTACTTTTATTTCCAGAATTCCCCCCCCCTTTTTTTACTATGTTTACATTCAGTCTCATTTCAACTCAACCCAAACCAGAATGGATCCAGTTAGGTTCCTTGTGCCCCCCTCTTCACCACTCTTGTCCCATATTTATCTTTATGTGGCAACAGGTAGCGTTTCTAGTAGCTCTTAGATGCTCTTATGAGCAAACACATCTATGTCCAGGATACCTGGAAGCATGGGAAATATAGCTTGTGTGGCTGCTGATGTCACAGGGCACTACCATGCACAATTTAGGGCCTAAAGGAGGCTCTCACCATTGCTCCTATGAGCTTCAACACTGGAATCAGTGTTAAAGAGGAAATGAATTGGCAGGGAATGCTCCAGTTTACTCTGAACCTAGTCTGGATCCTGGATTATGATGACAAATGTCTAGAGCACATTTAGTAATATGATCCTGCCTCTCATTCCATGCGGATATGAGGGTGGGGTTTCTCAAAGCTGGTTTGCACTAGCTGTCACTTAGTATTTTAAACTGTTTTGGAATCTGAAATCGGTGGTCTTCCTCATCCCAGTTGCTGCCGCTGCTTGATGAGCAACACAATCCCAGAATTACATAGAGCTAGCCAGGCCTCTTGCACCCTGAACCACAGTTCATGCCAAATTTTCCCAAGTCAGCCTGCACACACATCTTTCCTTTCCCAGTTTCCTTCTTCCACTCATTATCACAGTTCTTCTTCATCCTCAAAACATATATATCTTTCCACTGTTGTACTCCTTCTGCTTGTTCAGTCCCAATTTCTCCCTGTCCCCATAGGAGACAATTGCTTTGATGCGATTGTGCCAGATTTCAGAAATTATCCATAGAAGTTGTTTATGTAGGAGGGAGTTCTTGCAGTCTGACAGCTAAAACCAACTTATTTCTTTCACTACATGCCAGAGGAGGCGATTGTTTTATTGATGAATATGGAAAAAGTGAATAGTCCAGTGCTTTGTTCCATTCCTCTAATTTACGACACCAATAATAATGGATGATGGATGAGATATCCAAACATTAATAAATAATCTTAAAAGGTGTACTAAATCAAAGAGGAAGAGACCAAGGAATAATCTCATATAATGCTTCAAGAAGGGTAAGCTAATTCTAGTGTCATTAATTCTGCTATATGCAACAAATAAACAACACCCCATTTAAAGTAGATATGCTGCCAATAGGATAAGAGCTGCAACCGTATTGCCACCTTTTCTTGCATTTTTGTTAATGTATGAACTGCTTTAAAACAGTATATCCATAAATCAAAAGTTTCCAGAGCTGGATGGTATTCTTGGAAAAAGGTGGCCATGCATTAGTTTAATGTAACTCTTGCAGCAGAGTTCTGTGTCCTTGAAAACTTCTTATATTTAATACCTTAGATGGAAAATAGTAGAACTTTATTGTGCAAATGTCATCAAATTTCAATGAATTTGACCACTTGAGTTAATAATTGAAGCAGTGTTGAAGTGGCAGATACAATGAGATAGCTCTTGCAACAAGTTGTGCATCCCTCTGTAAGTTCTGTGATGACTTCAAAGATTTTTGTCCTCAGCACTCAGTTATTACCATTCAGCCTATGTCTTGCTATTATTTCCTTTTACTGGACCTGATTTTTTTAAAAGAGAAAGTTAACATGTTCAAAATTATTTGCATAACTCACAGTACACTCCTATATATGTCTACTCAAAAGTAAGTGCCATAGCATGTAATAACACAGTTCTAATCATGTCTATATATAGTGATACCTTGGGTTACATACGCTTCAGGTTACAGACTCCACTAACCCAGAAATATTACCTCGGGTTAAGAACATTGCTTCAGGATGAGAACAGAAATCATGCAGCGGCGGCGCAGCGGCAGCAGGAGGCCCCATTAGCTAAAGTGGTGCTTCAGGTTAAGAACAGTTTCAGGTTAAGAACGGACCTCCAGAATAAATTAAGTACTTAACCTGAGGTAACACTATACTCAGCAATCATTGCTTCCCACCATCACATGCTCATTGTTTGCTTTTGAAAGACTGTTACTCTTGGTAATCATTAGAAACACACCTTTCTTATATTTATGGAACTATGCTGCTTTATAGTATTTTAAAGAATTAGAAAAAACACCTAAGAACCTAAGAAGCTGCCATGGCCCTTCCAGCTCAGTAATGTTCACACTGACCGGAAGAGGTTCCTCAGGGTTTTAGGTAGGAAGTATTTCCCAGCCCTTCCTAGAGATGCCAGGGATTGAACTTGCATGGAAAGCATGTGCTGCTACCACTGAACTACCCTTCTCCACATTTTATCTAATAGCTTACATGCAATTCCTGCTAATACTAAGATGCCACTTAATTGCACCTATCCTTTAAACTGAAATTTAATGTTTACTATATGAAAGACTTAAGAGGATTCTTAGGAGATGCAGCATATATCTTGGATGTCTTTATGAACAGTTCCTACTGCTTAAACCAAAGCAGAAAACAGCAGTTTAGAATGCCATTTAGATGTACTAATGTAGCCCTCAACATGTGACTGTATAATGCATTGGTTTTAATTATGGACAGCCTCAAGAAAACAGTAAATAACTGTAAGACAGATCCCCTGTATCTGTAAGAACTCTGTTGTTTAGTATGGCAGCACCAACACTTTGGAACTCCTTACTTTTGGTATCTGTTGTGTTTTACTCTTTCTTTATGCTTTCAATTATGGCTGCAATTTTTTAGCAATAATTTTTGTTAACTGCTTTGATTTTTTTTGCAGTAAAGCGGTATGTAAATTTTATGAAATAAAGAAATAAATAGAAATCTTGTATGTCTAACAGACTAAGCTAATCTTAGTCAACCCCACACAAATAGTTTAATAGTTTGGTCTACAAGGGATGTCCAGTGAGATAGTCTAAATTATAGCAGACCTGGAGCTGTTCAGTTTGCTTCCATAAATATGGACAGGAAAATTACAAGTAATTTGGCATGACCATTCAGCAAAACACATCTCACTTCCAATATTGATTTTCCTTGTTGACATGTGGAAATCTGTTCAATGGATTATGTATAACAAATAGTTTTTTGTATGATTGTCTCTTCATTACGGTCCCCTAAATAGTTCAGACTTTATCCACAAATGAAGTCCAGGAACTGTAAGAATAGCCCTAAGCACCTTTGAAATTCTACAAATCTTGCTTTTAGGTTGCTAGTTACCAGAAACCAGGACCAGGTAACAATTACATTTCAAGGCCCTTCCATAAAATAGAGAACTCTTAGAATACAGAGAACTCTTAGAATATCAGTAGTGGGAAATAATTCTACTCACTATAATTGGTATAGTTGGGAACATGTTTGTCCCACTATGTTTTGCAGTACAATGCTTTGGAGCTCCAATTTAGCATACTAAAACAAATCCTGAATGAATTTTGATTTGTAACATTCTACTGGTTGCCCTGGGATGCGGGTGGCGTTGTGGGTTAAATCACAGAGCCTAGGACTTGCTGATCAGAAGGTTGGCTGTTCGGATCCCCGTGACGGGGTGATCTCCTGTTGCTCGGTCCCTGCTCCTGCCAACTTAGCAGTTAGAAAGCACGTCAAAGTGCAAGTAGATAAATAGGTACCGCTCTGGTGGGAAGGTAAACGGCGTTTCTGTGTGCTGCTCTGGTTTGCCAGAAGCGGCTAAGTCATGCTGGCCACATGACCCGGAAGCTGTACGCCGGCTCCCTCGGCCAATAAAGCGAGATGAGCGCCGGAACCCCAGAGTCGGCCACGACTGGACCTAATGGTCAGGGGTCCCTTTACCTTTACCTTATTGGTTGCCCCAGATTGATACTACCATTCAAGGATGTGGATGGTATTTTAATTTTAAATGTGCATTCAGATAATAAAAACTTGGTAACCTCTGTATAATTCCAAGGACTATGAGCTTTAAACGTTGAGGAAGGATTTAGAAGTCAGCCAAGCATTTTGTCCTTCTCACATTTTGTCTTCATAACTGAATGACTGCCAGTTTGCACAGATTGTGTGTCAGTTTAAATACAACAAACACACATCAGTCTGCTTGAAATCATTCCACCAAAGACTTCTAAAAACTTTAGGTAGTCGGCAAACAGTAATGGTTGTTTCACATTAAGTTGCTTTGTAGAATTATAAAACAGCTTTTCGTATGCTTTCAAATAAAATGTTGTCATCCACTAATGAATGAGATACCATCTGTAATAATTAAGGTTATTCCACTTGTTTTTCCCTGCAGCAAAACTTCTGAAGGTTTGAAGAAGATAGTAAGAAATCTACGAAGGAGGGCTGTAGCAGTATTGTAAGTACTGCATTGAAAAGAATGTGAATTAAAAATATTATAAAGTGCCTGTCCATATATATTTGATGAAAAATTAGTTGTACATAGGGAGCGCATGGAATGTAAGGGACAAGATATATAGTAGCAGTTTTGTTAATTTACGAAGATAGCTCCATTCTTATGAAATTTAAAGTGTAGCCTTTGCAGTGTAATCAGGAATTCACCAGTATCACTGAAAAAATATATTTTTATCTAACAAAGATTGATCTACTTTATATACATTTGTTTATTTAAAACTATCAGAATTTAGAAAATCATTATAGTTTTGTAGGGCTGTCATTTGTTTTAGTGACTTATTGTTTAGGTTATTTTGCAGAATTATTTATTTGCTGATTTATTTATGTATTTCATTATTTATTTATTTGATTATTTAGTAAATTATTTATCTGATGAATTATTAATACATCTTCATGACAAGCTTTAAATTATTTATAACTTAATTTTGATTTTATTGCTTTTCGACGCTGCATTGTTACTGACTAGGTTTTTTTTTTATCCCCTTACTTGCTTCTTGAAAATTAAAGTATTAGCTTTGAGGCAAGTTTATATTCATTGCAAGGCCAATAGATAGATATATTTTCTGCATATGAAGTACTTCTCCTTGTAGGTACACATTTTACATGGCATTTTGTAACTTGTGACTGCGTACTTACTTACCTGTTCACAATCTTGCTTGTGCTGTTCCATAGCTATATAAAGATAAATATTTAACCTTTGGAGTAAAAGTGAACACGTTCTTCTTCTCCATAGTTTACACAACTAGTGTACTTTCCTGTACACTTTCTATATGTGTTGGATATAGAGACACATTCTCTGTTGCAGGAAAGATTCTCTTGATTCAACCCATTATACAGACAATTGTTGCACTGTCATTCAGTAATTTGTTGAAGCTTCATGATTGCTTTCAGAACATGCTAAGAGAATAGGTGAAAGATTTTCTGAGCTCAGTCAAACTTGAGTAGCCTCTTCTTTTTAAATGGAGGTCTTGCTCAGTAAGTTTCACTGCAAACACTAACCTGCCCTACAAATGGTTTCAAAGTGTCATTCCTAATGTCTTCTAATGTTTACTGTTGAATCACACCTAATGTAGACAGTTCTGGCTCCACCAGTCTCTCCTTCCATCTCTAATATCCCTTAATACTTTTCTTTCTATTTCTAAGATGCTCTGCTTCCTGCATTACACTAATTTCGATGCACGATTTGGCCTCTGCATACAGAGAGGGTAGGATGCAGATGCCCTTTGTTCACATAGTGAGTCCAGGTGGTGTCTACACAGTCTCAGCACCCCGCTTTGCCTCCCTGGGGCATTTTGCATATGGAGCCCCCTCCTGGTGTGCCACAGCAATGATAAATGCATAAACACCCAGCAGGCTATTACTAACAGTTGCTAGATTACAGGGCAAGCTTCATGCATTGTTTGCTGCTCCTTCAACTCTGCAGAAAGTCTATTCGGAGCGAGATCCTAGAAGGAAGAGGGGGCTTCATGAGAAAGCACCATCTTTCCGGGGGTGGAGCACATAAAATATCGTGTTAATAATGGAAGAAAAGTTCATACAGAAAGAATGCTCAGAAAACTGACATGTTTTTGGGCCCAGGGAAGATCGATGTCTACTGGTGTTTAAAGTGTCCTGAATTGATTGGACAGTAAAGAGGAGATAAATGGCAGGGAAAAGCCAGTGACGAGTAGGATGGAGATGTGTTCTAAGTAAATCATTCTGCAGATGTTACCTGTGTTTGGGTTACTGGACAAGGATGCAAAACGGCTCTTACCTTAAATATGAATAAATAGTTTGGTCTTCTGCGCATGTCTCTATAAATCACTGCTGTGACTTCAGCTGCTGTAAATGTTTTACAGTTAACTCTAAACTTTTAATTCACTTTAAAATTCAGTAAGTCTGCTTATTTTAATACAGCCTTCCCAGCCTCTCTTTTTTTGTAGGGGAATGTAGTATCTCCTTCATGCAATGAGTAGTAAAATGATGAGGGCAAAGCTGTAGTTCTGATAAATGTGCTGTGTGCACAACATGGCCTTTATTCTGTGTTTAGTGCTTGAGATGAATTACTATAGAATTTAAAGTTTAACAGGGCATGGGAAAGGATGCATTGTACATTTCAAGTTGGGATGCTGTTGCAGTACAGTAGAAATAGCCTCTGTAGATATGTTTCACTATAGAACTTAAATTATGCATGTGTATATCCAAATTCCTTATTTTGAAATATTGAATGTATGAATATTTAATTGGTATCTTGCTTTAGTATCTTCATATGCTTGCCTTAAAGGAAGCTGTTTCCTTTGATTTATATACATGGATAAAAAACTTGTATAGAGTGTGTATCAATGGCTTTTCTCTCTCCTGTATTAGATGAACAGCATTAGGCAATGACAAGTTGGGGGCGGTTTCTTCCTTTCTTTTTGATTGCTGAAGTTTTGTAAACCTTGTTCATAACACCTTTATGAACACCTTGGTTGCTTTTTACATTCGTTTTTCAGTTTTTTGTTTTTGTTTTAAAAAAACACATACTTACAAAGGTCAGATACATCTCAGCATATAACAGTAGAATGCATTGTATTTTGTAGTTTATGCCGAAGTGCATCCCCAGTAATATACATCTTTTTGGAAGTTTTTTATTTATCTTAACCTTTTCATTTGTATTTTTTTTCACAATATAAAAACGTTATTGAAAAAGGCCTGTAAAGCATTGATATTAAATATTGCACGTATGCTCTGTCACTCACTTGTACTAGTATTAAATGCTTCCTGAATGACATATTATGATAGTTCCAGGGGTAATATAAGGCAGCTTATGCACTGGCCCTGAGAACAGCTAGTGAGAAGTGAAAGCACAGCCAAAGGTCACATTAAACAAGAGTTCTGTCACACCCCATTCATTTACCCACCAATTTGTGAGAATAGCTGGTTACATCTTGTGCTGTATAATTTTTAGGAAAGATAGTGCTATTTTTACTTACTGTGTTTTAATGGCATGTCAACCTTGGATGCTACAGGTTAAAATAATATTTTACAATATTATTCAAACACATCTTAATTCCAGCCTTGGAAAAAAAATGCACTTGCATGTGCCTATGTATATACAGGGTGATTCATAAGAATAAATTCCATTCACTATAAATGGAAACAGCATACTTCATTATGAATCACCCTGTATACATAGGTTTGCACAACAGGGCTTCTTTAAAAAACAAAAAAAGCAACCTTGCTAATTTCCTCCCCCCGCCCCTTTAAAGACATATTGTAATTAAACTCTCCCAAGTTTAACCAACATTTTGCAATGAAGTACAGGAACTGATATAATCACTTCAGTGCTATTTTGTAATTAAAACAAATACAGTACTCCACTGTTTATATATGTTTCTAAGGTGGATCAAAATGACTTGTGCAGAACCTTTGGACTGTAGGTACTGGGGTGCAGAGAAGTTCAATGGGTTTCATATCATGTAGCAGTTCTTTGGAGAAAAGAACTGAAACCACCTACTGGACAATAGTAGGTCTCTCCATGTAATAATTACATGTGTATTTCCTTTCCTGTAGTTTAAATGTAAACTATAATTTTGCAAACTGCTGTACTTGACAGTTCAGGGACCTAAATGATACTGTTTGCTAACTGTATTAACTACAGAAAACATCTGCATGCATCTATAGTTTTTTAAAATATTATTTTGCCATGTCTGATTTTCAGTTCCTTGCTTGTCTTGTATTTATATGTTTTTAATAGATGAAAATGACAAAATAATATGATGGTGGGCTTTCTGTGTGTCATGGGCTAAGTCATAGGTTAGTCTTAAGACAAAGCAGCCTCATATATCTATAAGTCAGAACTGAAGAGTAAGAGAGGACTGAAGGACAAACCAGGAGGGAGGACCAAAGAGGGAGCCAGGAGTCAGACTAAAGAATACAAAGCTGAAGAGCACCATATTGTTTTGGCAAAGCTGAATAGGAAGCTTTTTCTTATACTCTTGGGTCAACTGCATCTTATTCCATCTTAGTGGTTGGAGTAAGCACAGGGCCTGAGGGGACCTCAGATTGATTCTGTAACCTGCGGGTTTGTGGCTCAGCATAAAGCACAGCTGCACCCAGATTCATTTCGTGTCACAGCAACTCCTGAGGTTGTGGCAGACTTTCATCTGATAGTTGCATTGTAAACTACTGCACAGTCCTCAGTTACTATGAGTAAATGCTCTACACATTAGTTGGGGTAAGATGTAAATAAGCCCAAATAAGGCTTAGTATCTGGATCCTGAGGGATCCTTTTAAAACAGCTTGATGGATTTGATTGCCTGCCACCTACCACCCTGAACATTTTCCCCATGCTCTGGATTTTATTGTCTTGTTGCCATCATTTTCCCTGTATAGCATGTGTGTCATCCAGCTTCAGAATCTGAAACTTCATCCTCTATCCAGTGTTTTTATCGTTAATTTTGAACAGCTATATCATAAGTGATGCTCTTTGAAATAGCTTGGTGCTTGAATTTGGGGAAGGAGGTGAAAATTAGATACTTTTGTTTCAAATTAGGGCAGACTCAATTTAGCCTTTGGTGTATTGACCTTCTTTATACTCATGCAAACTATTTGCTAATGAGCTTGAATTAATACATTCACACTTCCACTGTATTATTTCAGTTATCGATCATTACCATGAAAAGTGAAAAGCATTAATGAATGGTTAATGTGGCATAATATTAGGCATGACCTATCTTCAAAAAAGTTTCTAGATATGCTAATTGTTTAATTATGTGTACTTCCTTACTGCAAGGGTAGGGCAAGTAGTATTGTAAGCATGGCAATATTCCATATACTTTTCTTTCTTAAAAACTTGTAGTGGCAGTCTAAGCTGATGGTTATTACTGATTTTGGAGGTAATAGTGGCTGTTTCCATTTTCTAGTATTACCCAGGCCAGGGCTCTTTGAAGCTGGAAGTGTCAGCAAATGGGCACTTTGAGATATGGTTTCCTCTTCCAGGGCATATGTCCAGTATAACCTCTGCTGGCATAAAGCTTTGGTTGTTAGATACTTTTCAGCTAATTATGTGCCAGAATGAAAACAGGAAAACAAAAAAGTGACAATTAATTGTGTGTGACAATTAGTTGTGTGCATAGCTTTCTGTAACCTGGACCTCTTGAACATAACAATGTCCTGTCAAGTCACTTTTATTGCATTTAGCCATACACCATTTCATTGAAACCCTGACCCAGACAGGATAGTTTAATAAAATGCACAGTAAAACATTAGACTAAGAGACCTCCTGCATAAAACATCCAACTTATTAACAAAAAGTTGTTGTTTGTTGTATGAAAGCTACAAATACTACCAATTGTTATTTTCTTATGAAACCTACAAATACTATCAATTGCAGACAACCTATATATAAAAGGGGCAGATGGAGCCCATCAACCTGGGAAGGTAGTCCATGGAGAAGGAAAACTCTTATCCTGAACCTCCGCCACTTTGGGGGAAATCTTTGGGAGAAAAAATGGCTTAGGAGTAAACCCTGCACAAATCCAGAGTGCAATCCCTAAGACTGTTGGATGCTGCCTTGTATGCCTCCTTCTGGCATCTCCTGCATCCAAGCTGGTGCCAAATGTACTGCTTTCCTTTCCTGTGGAAGCATCAGCAAGGTCAAGAGGGGTGTCTTGTCATTTAGTCAGCCCAGGACCTCCATACACACTGCCCAGGCTAGCATCCCAGGGAGTTCACTCTGATGCTGCTAAGTCAGCGGTTTGACTTCACCCCCGGAGGCACACTCCATTGTTTATTGAGACAGGTGGATACCAACAACATAATATGTAAGCACAAAGAATACAGCAACAGTGTTCTAATTGACAGGACTTTGTACACATAGTCCCCAGCTAAAGGGAGATGCTCATGAAGTTGTACTTCTTTCTGACACAACCGTCCATTGAACATTGGTGAGGCTTGTAAATAAGATAAGCTTGGAAATGCAAGGACTGACTTACTGGATAGTGGCCTTGCATAAGTCACTTGGTCAAACTTTTTGGCTGAAAGGCAGGATATAAATGTTTTATATAAATAATAAATAAATAACCTTTTACATCTCTCCTTTTCATGAGGATTTCCTCTTAACAAACCTTAATTCTTATGAACAATGCACATAATTTGCAGGCTCTCTTGTCTATGCGTGTCTGCTGTATTTTGAATTCTGTTAAGCTTAATGGTTCAGATCCAGAGGTTCTCTTTTTCTAAGGAAAGGAGTCTTCCTCCAATGGAGCAAAGGGAACTTTTGGATCCAATGCAACAGAAGCTTAAGTAGAATCCAAGAGGAAAGAGAGGGCCAGTGAAGCAAGCAGAAATGAGAAGCAACATAATTGTAATGAAGAATGGGAAAGATTCAGCAAGTAGTAGACCTATTAGGATCTTGGGGAGCACACAGGGATAGCAAGAGAAGGAGGAAGATGGAATTTTATTAGCAGAAACCTTGAAGTAGCAGCGATGAAGATTGAACAGGAACCAGGAAATAATGCAGCAAAGGGTAGAGGGAAACCTCAAATGAAGAATAATGTAAACTACAGTTTCAAAAAGCAAGAAAAGCAGGGTAGGAAAAAACAACGTTGTAAGGCACTGTCTATGTTATAGACCCACAGTGCCAAAGTAGTGTAATAATGTCATTGCAGAAGGCGTGGGTCTGCACAGTTTGAAGCATCAGAGGATGCTAAGGTCTAATGAGTTCCTTGGTCTAGTTCCTTGTGATTCTGTTAATAGTTAGAACTGCATATCTGCAGCCGAAGGTTGGCTAATGTGGAATTTGGCGGCCTCCTGAATCTTCCTCATCTGCTTTGTGGATAAGAATGTATGCTTGGCACCAGACAGCGTTTCTTCTTGCTATACTGAAATTTGTCTTTATTTTCCTAATGAGCCAGTTGTCTTTGGCAGGGTAGTTGTCCCCAGTTTCCTTTCAAACTAAAATTTCACGTGTATATTAAAATACATAATGCTGGAGGATATGCCAGAGAAACAATATGAATACAGTATTGCTGAATACGTGGGGCATAGGATTTGTAGAATGAAAGTTAAAATAGATGGTTCTGCTCATTTACAAGAAAAGTCACCAGACAGCATTGTTTATCAATCAACAAGCCTTTGAGCTGACAGTCATTGCAACAATTTTGCATTAAGAATTGAAAGGTGCCTTTTGCATGTTAGAATTAAAACGGGTGACACTAATGCAGTACCTACTACTCCTGAGTTAAATCCTATGGAATGTTTTTGAGGTTGGTGGCAAACATTGCACATATTCAGTGGATTGACAAAGAGAATGGATGAGGTGTTTGAAAAGGGGTGATAGTGGAAATCCTCCTGTTAATGGCTTGTACCAAACTTAAGATCTGTCCCTCGTTTAAAAAGCGGAAGAAGTAAATAACAGTAAACATTTGTTCCTGATTGAAAGTCTCAGGAGGAGAATGTTGAGGAAGCATGTCAAGTTAAGAAAAAACAATGAGCATAAGATTTGTCATCTTAAGGACATAGTCCTGGCAGTCTAGGTTGGTTGATGATACGATAGTGTGATAAACTCTTTTGAAAGCAGTAGCAATACAGTGGTAGCTCTAGTTGCGGACTTAATCTGTTTCGGGGTGCCGTTTGCACCCCGAAAAGTCCACAAATAGAGTGCCTCTTCTGTGCATGTGTGCGGCGCGATTGAGCAGATTGTGTGTAGATCACTTCTGTGCATGCGCGGGTGGTGAACCTGGAAGTAAACACTTCCAGGTTTGTTGCAGTCATAAGTTGAAAGAGCGGAACACAACACGAGGTATGGCTGTACCTGTACTTCATGCTGTGTGTAGTCTTGATTACATGAACAATACCTGATGCTGAAATCTGAGGTTTTATGCGCATGTGAAAATGTTAAGAAAACCCAGCAGTCTAGATAATGTATACAAGATAATTATAATCATTCTATTTTTAATATTTGTATATTTTTATTGTTCTTTCATCTCCCCCTCTGTCTCTTTCTCATGAATTATTGGATTGGTCATGTTTCAGAAAATTCACGTGTATTTCCTTATTGGGTTACTCTTGGCCGTACAGTGGTACCTCTGGTTGTGAACGGGATCCATTCCGGAGCCCCGTTTGCAACATGAGCAGAACGCAACCCGTGTCTGTGCATGCGCGGGTTGCGATTTGCCGCTTCTGCGCATGCACGTGATGTCATTTTGCGTGCAACTCTTTCCGGTACTTCCAGGTCACTGCGGGACTCAACCTGAAATCGCACAACCTGAAGCAAACGTAACAAGAGGTATGACGGTACTTTGTTTCCAAACTGAATCCAGCCACCCAGTGTTAGTTTTTTTCTTTGGCACTGCGTAGAAACTGTGAGTCAGGAATGTTATCCACCTATAGTACAAATGGACATTAATATTTAGAAAGCTAAAGTAATAAAAATTAATTATAGGTAGTATGAATTAGTGAGGTTCACACTGTATTAAGGAGATCGGTGAAGGTTGAGAACAACTTTTAATTATGAAGAACTGCTTGCACTTTGTACAATTTGTTTTAGGTTTATGTATTTGTTACGTTTCTAAGAGACCTTTTGGGAATTTGCTTATCTACTAAATCTATTATATTTGCAGTATTAGTTGTGGTGCCCGACAAGAAGAGCTAAGGTCTCTCGTACTTCATATGTCACTACCAATTTTATGATGACTCTAATATTGTGTGAAGCAAATGATAGCAGAAATCCCACCACATCCTGACCATTTCAGAGAAGGACAAGCACATATGATCAAATCATGAGCATCTGTCACATCATTGAAAAATTTAGGGAGTTGAGTCATTCATTGATAATGTGCTTCATTGGCTATGCAAAAAAAATTTGATACCATCTGACATGACCATCTTTAGAGGATACTTGCTGACAAGAGGATTCCAAAATATCTTACTGAACTTACTTGCATGTTTGTTTGGTTTTTTTGCAGGGGAGGTGGGCGCGGGGAGGGCATTGACCACAGATTTTGTTGCAAACAACAGCAAGTAAAAGCAAGTAGTTTCCCACAGGACAGCAAAAAAATGGCATGTCATCAGCAATTCTGATCGATCTTGGCTTATTGTGGATGTGTAATGTCTTGAAATAATCACTAGAGGTGCTTCTTCAGTTCACATACAGTGGTACCTCGGGTTACAGACGCTTCAGGTTACAGACACAATTTTGCAGAATAGCTTTCTTCCTAAAAGGAGTGCTCTTACCTCAGAGATTTGATGTGAGAATGAAATGTGGCATGGAGCTGTGGACAGTGCTCTGAGCTCCTTTTAGAAGAGGCAAGATATAAAATAAATACATAAAAATTCTGAAATTAGTTACAGAAATTCTCAAAACCAGAAGACAGAGCAGAAAATGGGGCACTGCTATTCTGGGAGTGAAATGGAACTAGATAAACCCATCTACTGTATTGGCCTGAATATAAGCCTCAATATTTTTTTCCAAATTCTGACCATGAAAAGTTAAAGTGTAGCTTAAAGTCCTAACCTTACAAAAATTGGCTTTTATGATATCACTGCTGAAACAGACATACGGTAAAATGGAACGGGTGTGAGTGCCTGCAGAATTTTAAGGGAGCGGCTTATATTCGGGTATTGTCTTTTTTTCTTTTTCCCCTTTGAATTTTAAAGGTGTGTCTTATATTCGGGTGCGGCTTATATTCGGACCAATATGGTATCACTAATTTGTATTGCCTGTCTTGGGTTATGTTTCTTCTGGGATGTATTGGAATGTTGCAAACTGGCTTTTAAAATATTTAGGCTGTGATCTTAACTTCACTTACCAGGTAGTAAGTCCTATTGAATTCAATAGGAATTACTTGTGAGTAGACCTGGTTAGGATTGGGCTTTTGGTTATTCATTAAAGCCTTCCTGTGGACTTGGTTAACAGGGATACCAGCTGAATACATGAGACCCCATATTCTATAGAAGTTTATTTCCCATTCCTATTTCACCTTGAGTCACAAAGCATCCCAAAGCCGCATAGAATTGCCACTTCCAAAATATCTTCAGTCGTAGAATGATGTCCCCACTGTGGAAGGATGCGGGATCCAGAATGGGCATCCACAGTCACTTTTGGACTTGTTATTAAGATCGTTTTCATGGAAGACAATCTTACTCGGCTACAAGTGATCGCCAAAGAAGAAGACTAGTGATTTCTACATTGTAGGGGTTTGGGGGAATGTATGTAGTATTATTTTTTCTTGCTGTATTGATATTAATGAGAAGAAAAGGGGGAGGCATTTTTGTTATGGATAATTTATTTCATTTCAGACTATATTATCATTTGGTGAAAGCCCTATTGATTAGCCTTCATAGCTTTACAGAGCTTTTCTTCTAAGCACTTAAAGTTTGAGTTGTCTCAGTCCCATAGGACTTAAAAGAAAGCTGTTAGTACCATGAAATTCTTCAGAATATTTCCAACAGCTTGAAGCTTCTCATAAGAATGCAAAATATTAGCACATTAATGTTATTAACCCCTTTAGTACATTTAGCAGCAAAAAATAGTTTTATATAATCAAAGTCTGGATTGTGTTTTTATTATCCTTGCCTGCTTTTTCCTCTGTATCTGAAAAATATGTTATCCTATGCTATAAACAGATGCTGCTTTAACAATGCAATACATTATGTACCAAAAATGATTTCTGTTTTAATCATAGATGCTGATTTAATGAGACACACAACCAGCTTACATCAAAAATGGATTTAGGGTGTGATTTAGTCTTCTGTGTGTTTTTCGCTACATAATGGGAATATGGTACCTCATGTTCTAAATTGAATCATGCAGTGTGCATAGTACAGTCTTGTCTTCTAAGCTGGGGTTCTGCTTGGTAGAATATTCTGTTTGTTCCTTTTGCTTCAAATACAGAGGTCATTTTTAGAAACCGTGGTGGAGTTAGTCGGAGGAAAAATGACTGCTTCATGTTGTGCACTTTTAGTCCATTTCACTGCTTTGTCAACTTGGCATCACCTGATATATCAGGCTGTATTACAAGAAGGAAGAAGAACTGTGTAGAACCTTGGCTGCTGGTTCTGCTGTGAAACCAGGCTCCTTCCTGCATCAGTTGGCAGCTGTCTGCAGCCATTACGTTACACTGCAGTGGAGGAGGAAAGAGAGGGGATGGAGGACTCTCCAATGACACAGCCAAGAGACCAGCAACTTTTGGTTCCTTCTCTTCTGGAACTTTTTCAGCCGAGCTGATCATTAGAAGAAATTGTACCTGAGTTTGTTTATTTCCTTCTCCATCCCAATCTTTGTCATGTCTTTTTGGATTGTGAGTCAGAGGACAGAGACTATTGATTGTGGTTGGAACCCTTTTTGACTGAAGCACATAAGCTATTTAAATGAATATTTACATTAAAAGCTGATACCGTTTGACGGAGGGTATCTGTTTGCATGCAAATAAAATGAGGTTTTCTAGTCTTAATACTGGCTTTATGCTCATGGGTTGGAGGCAGGGTTCCTAATCAGCTTGCACCTGAGATATAACAATAGCTTAGTAATTTACAAATAGTTTCCCTATCCCTACTGGCCTTCCATTTTAGTTCCTCAACTTTTTTTTTATTCTACAGATTCTCTGACAGTCTTTGTTATTTAGTACCCAGATATTCTGACTGCTTTCCTAACAATGAATTTGTTTCAAATGACGTTTTTACATTTAGATGCAGCTGGATAATACTATACTTGGGAATGTTGTTTGTGGGGGGGGGGAGTGTCTTCATATTGTGTTTTTTAATTCCACTGAACCCAGCAGAGTTAAATGTAGTTTGGAAGCACAGGGAAGAATTAATGATTGGAAGATACAGAGTTGGTAAATTATTTATTCTGGCCCCGAGGAAGCTGAAAAGCTGAGTGAAAGACTAATAAATCATTTGTGGTAGTGCTGGTTGTCACTTCCAATTATTTTAGACGGTTTTGTGATAAACTGCAGCACCTGCTAGATATCCCTACACCATCCCTTGATGCTGGCAGTGCAGCTTGTTCAGTCGATTATCAAAGGCAAGTTTATCTAAACTTTCTACAGGTTAAAGGAAGAATTGCTCTTTGTCCTCTCTGCCTTTATTTTTGAATATGTCTTTTTAGAGCATGTGTGGTATATGGACGAGGCACTATACAATTCAGGAAGCTGCTAGATGTTAATCAATAGTTTTCTGTAGTTCCACTCAGGAGTGGGCTAATTCAGGAACATCTATTTAAGACCATGTATTTTCTTGATAACCACAATCTAGGTTACTTGCACTAAACCACTATGGATTAAATTTTTTGCCTCATGCGAAGCATAGTTTCCTACAAGTCAGTGGATAGTTGCAGACCTGTCTTCTACCCCAAATGCGTACTGTGCTGGTGATGCTGTTCTTCTGAACTTCCTTCATATCACTAACTGCCATTCAGCCAACCTTTAGTTGGAAAAAGATGAAATGAGAGATATGATACTTGCCCCCACTTGACTAGCTCTGTGGGGGGGGGGGGAATGTTTGGGTGTCATCTGATATATTGCATATGAAGCTCCCATACTTTTTGTATGATATCTTGAGCATGGCAGCTTCTCCAGATACTGTGAAAATCAACATGTCATAATTTGTGTCACACGGAGTATTGTTTTGTAGGACAAGTGTGTGAAACACAGAAAACAAAAACAGTCCTGGGAGTTGAATCTAAGTGTTATCCTTGTTTAGAGTGGAGTTACCTGGTTCTGAATCACGAGAACCATTGCTTTACTCCCCAGCCACAGCTTCTGTCTTGGCTGTAATACATGCAGTTGCTCCTTCAGGTCTGCCCTCCCAAGTGACATATAGAGAAGCAAAACAGGCACATGCTGTGGAGCAGGTTTGGAGGCCTGTGGTGCCTCACAAGAAGAAAGAAAAATGCTTGTTATTTTGATTATAGATGTGATTCACTTTGTTTATATCCAGTCATCACTCTAGACTATTTATTTTTTAATAGAAGCATTTCTATACTGCCATATCATAAAATATCAGGGCGGTATACAACAATAAAAGAGAACACCATTAAAAACAGTACAATAATCATTAAACTGACTGGCTAATTAAACAGCTGCAAAGGCCTATCAGCATAGAAAGGGCTTCAATAGATGTCTGAAAGTCAAAAGCAAGGACGCCTGCTGAATCTCGACTGGAAGATTGTTCCACTAAGTGCCCAACAGTTGGGCCTCTGCAAAACAAGGGATAAGTGGCAGGGCTCCTCTGGATGATCTTAGCTACTGAGTTGGAATATAAGGGCTCAATTGGTTCTTAAGGTATCTTGGACCCAAGTGGTACTTAATAAAGATGTCACTACTTGTAGCAGCAGCAGCTGCCCAAGTATAGTTAAAGGTAAAGGTAAAGGTACCCCTCCCCGAACGGGCCAGTCTTGACAGACTAGGGTTGTGCGCTCATCTCACTCTAGAGGCCGGGAGCCAGCGCTGTCCGCAGACACTTCCGGGTCACGTGGCCAGCGTGACAAGCTGCATCTGGCGAGCCAGTGCAGCACACGGAACACCATTTACCTTCCCGCTAGTAAGCGGTCCCTATTTATCTACTTGCACCCGGGGGTGCTTTCGAACTGCTAGGTTGGCAGGCGCTGGGACCGAGCAACGGGAGCGCACCCCGCCGCGGGAATTTGAACCGCCGACCTTTTGATTGGCAAGTCCTAGGCGCTGAGGCTTTTACCCACAGCGCCACCCGCGTCCCTTCCCAAGTATAGTTACTGATGCTTTAAAATGGTGGAGAGAGTGGACTCTGCCCACCTCAGGCGCTTTTGTGTAGCTGGAATGTGTCACCGAGCTGTGATAATGTCACTACCATGTCTGGATAGATAGGTGTGGTTTGCAGAAATCTTGTAACTTGCATGCAACTAAAATATAACCTACTGAGCAAAGATAAGAGCTATAGCCATTGCTCTCTCTCTCTCTCTGGTCCTGACCACCTCTGGCTTGTGAGCATGGAAGGTTGCCCATCAGGGAATGTGGCGGGAAAAATGGTTCCCCACCCCCGTTTTAAAAACAACACTTAATGTGTGAGTATATGACTAGCCCATAGGAGCTATGCTAGCTCAATCTCTAAGGCTAGTATGTTGTATGACGCTTACCACCTGACATTAGTGACGTGGGTAATTGTAGTGGAAGCTACAGAAAAACACATTTCCAGATGGAACTTTAATATAACTTCTGATTGAGCTGGGTATCTTTTAAGAGTCTCCTAGCATCTGTTGGGGAAATGTGTATGGCATTATTCTAAATTTTCACCAAATTAAGCCACCCTCAGGGCAAGGTTGAAATTCCTTTACTGATAAACGTATTGTCAACAGCTTCTTTACAGTACATTAAGTAAAACCTCAGATAAAAGTTTTATTTATCTGATATCAGTTAAAAATACATAAAGTACCTTACTGTTAAAGTATTCTTTAAATGGAGAAAGATAGAAACAAGGCAGCAGCTGAACTGTAACTAGGGCTGCTTATTCACATTTGTGTCATGTGCTTTGCTCTGCTTTTTTTTTATTTGAATGGAATTCATTAAGTTGGAAGAAGTACTTTCAAGTGTTTTCTAGTGAGAGCTGGTCAAATAGTGAGTGTTCATCTTAACATTGTCCTGAAAATGGACCGAGTGGCTAGGTGAGTGTCCTGCTCTCACCTTCTCTTTGCCTCTATTTTCCATAATCTTCCTCTCTTATTTCATTTCCCTCATTTCTCCTCCCAGTGCTGTTCATAACCCAGGTTCCCCTGATACCTGCATCTTCCACCATTTCTTTCCTAAGCGACTTGTTTTCTTTATACATCCTTTGCTCACGACCTGTTTGCTTTCTTCTGTGTCCCATTATGGGAGTACCTTACGTTGCTCCTCTTCTCTTCCAGAGGAGGAAACTTGTGGCACTCCAGTTATTGTTGGACTCCAACTCCAGTCAGCATTGTAGTATTGGGTATGATGGCAGCTGTAGTCTCACAACATTTGGAGGCTGGACTATAGATTGCCTATCCCTGTACAATCTGTACATTGTCACACTTAACGTGTCATACATATTTATATGGAAGATGTTCTGAGGATGAGGGGCACCTGAACAGCTTTCCTCCAGAAAAAGAATTTTTTCCCCAGATTTTCAAAACAACTCATTTCCCCCCTTTTCTCCTCCAACTTTTATCTTTCCTTCCTACTCTAGGAAAGCAGTTCAGGAGGAGGAGATTGGCAAGTAAACTTACTCAAGGGCATTTGGAGTACTGTGTAGTAAGGGTTCTCTAAAACACTTGTATGAACATTTGATTCAAATAAAACCAGAGTGTTTCATAACAAATCCATTACAAATATAGTAGTCTGTGAAAATCACCAAGCAATTAAATTGATCAAAAGGCAAAAATACTTAATATCGTAAGACAATGGGGGCTACAAGCACTCTGACAGTAATTTTTGAAGGTCAGCCAGTAGTGAACATGCACAAACTTCTGTGGGAAGAGAGTTTCGTCACAGTTCAGTTACAGAATCCTGTCACAAATAAATAACATAATTTTAACTTTTGTATGCTTTAAAGTGGGATTGTAAATTTTTCTTGATTTTTCTTGTTTCTTGATGACCCTCCCTTTTGAATTTGAGGACTCAGTTATGTTATACATGAAAAGTTGAGCTCCAAAGAGGCCACAAATAAACATTTTTGGTGGGCCAATGCCCTTTTAACCTCTTGTAGTCTGTAGGGGTGGTTTTTACATGTATGATGCTAGAAATATGAAGCTCAAAAATTGTTTTGCACCTTCCAGTGAACTTCAGCAAGGTGTGGGAGCTGGCACTGCATTGCCCTGTGTTTGGTTTCTAGATCGGCTAGATTGCTGACATTGGTGTGCAGCAAAGGGCTGTGTGCTGACACAGAAGCAGAGAGGGGGCAGGAAGCTCAGGCACTATGTGGGGAGCTATGGGATGCAGCTGGGCAGTGGGAACGTGATTTGAATTCAGCCTCAAAAGGAAACTGTCCAATTTGAGTGGGAGTGGGACGATATGACCAAAACTATTGGCCAGAGCTTTGGGTGGGGAAAAAGCAAATGAGTGGTGCTTTGGACTTGCCTCTCCCAAAAGTTTAGCAACTCTTTCCTTAGGAAAACGAGTCAGTTCATCTATTTGAATGCTTTTATGTGTTTTATGCTAAAGACCTGGGACTATAGAAAGGGAAAGAAAGAAACATCTTGCATTTATCTTAATCTGTGTTACTACAAATAGAATAAAAACATTACAAACAATTTAGTTAAGAAAGAAGCTGTAAAAAGCATCATTAAATAGCTGATAGGAGCAAAAAAAAATAAACTGTGCCCTGAATGGGTCAGAAGTCGTATGTTCTCTTCCGGGGTGGCGCCACCGGCAATGGCGGACTCCCTCTGAACTGGAGGGAATAGCTCCGCGGGAAATGGGTCTTCTCCGCTACGGCGAAGCGGGGACCCTTTCAAAAATCACAGGCGGATGAAGCCTGTGACCATGGGACTCGGCGGGCACCTTTAGCGCCCCCCCAACTCGCTAAGGAACCCACTAACGGGCTCCGAAGTGAAGAGGGGGAAGTGGCGCGGTGCTGATAGTCAACGGCTATTTCCGTGGAGCGAAGCCGCATAGCCGTTGCCGGAGAGCGCTGCCTTTTTCCTGGGACAATTTGGACTTTAAAATAAGCACCCGTGAGTACTTAGATTTTGAACAATTGGACATCAAATAAGGACTAGCGAGCAGAAAAGAATTGGATCTTAAATACCTATTTTAATTTGGTACGGAATGGGAAGGTCTAAACAGGAAGTCAGCCTTCCGTTCTACTGTAAACAGAATAAAGCAAAGACAACGTAAGCTAGAGCTAAGAAAATCGGCTTTAAAGGACTGGATTTCATCATTTATAATTGTGGAACCCCCCTTTGACAGCAGGAGAAGGGGGAGGATTATTTTTAGACTGTTTAAAGTGAGTTTAAACTGAAGTAACTTTCCTCCGTCCTGATACTGGAGCGGGGGTGTCAGGACTGACGTTTGAAGTTCATTGACCAGAAATAAGTGTTTTTGACAGATAGCTAAAAGAAGAGAAACATAGTGATTCCATTGTTCCTTTTCGCATTTGAAAGGAATAAATTTTGACAAAGTATTTCAAAAAGGGAAACTCTGTTGCAAGAACAAATAGAAGTTTTCCCCCTAGAGGGAGACTGTGAAACTGTAACCAACTCCAGGGAGCCGGCAGCTGTTACAGATTACAATCGTGGGAACAGGCATCTGACCTTGCAGGACAATGTATTCAGAAGCCTTGTTGTGTGCTTTTTATAAAACAAATGCCCTACTGGAACAATTACATGAAAAGGTGAACAGGATGGCGACTTCGACTAGAAATTTGGAACAGGCAGTGGGAAACTTTGAACAGACAGTGGGAAAATATGTGGAGCCCACTCAGGAATTAAATCAGGAGTGTGTCTTGACAGAACAGGCCTAACAGGAATATGAGTTTTTGGATTTGACAGATGAACTTGGAAAAAGCCAGATTTGGAAAGAAAAAGTTTGGTTTGGTTTGGAAATGGGGGGCTGGATTGACCCCCCTATGCTGAGATGTTTGGACTTTTCAAATATGGCAATGGGCCGGGAGATGGTTGGGATTGTGAGGGCTCTTAATCTTGGAGGGTTTCTGAAACATGCTTTCAAATACTATATGGAACTTAGTGTTGAATATGGAAAAGGGGCTAATCTGTCGAGAAGGGCTAAAAATATTGCCAAGCTGGAGCTATCACGAGCAGGAGACAAGGGAAAATACAGTTACAAATATGAAGAAGAGCTGTGGAAGGGACATGGAAGAGACTTGAGGGCCTCGGATATAAGGTTGCCAGGTTAATGGGCTAGATCGACGTGATAATAAGGACTGACAAAACCCAGAACCAGGAGGAAGGGACGTTGGATGAAGATTGGATTTGTTTGTATCTCTTTTTTCTACCATTAGAATTGCTTTATAAAACTGATGAACGTTAGAAAAATGTTGGAATGAAATTACTTGGCTTTAGCAAAAATGCTTAAAGAATTATGAAAGAATGTTATGGTTATGAGAAGCTGGTAAGGACAAGATTTAAGTTTTAAGCTTTAAGATTTATCTTATTATAGAAAGATAAGACTAAAACAGTTTAGGGTAATGTAATGACAGAATATTATGAAATATGGAAAGGATTTGCTGGGATAATTAATAACTAGGATACAAAGAAAGGGAGGAGGAGGAGGTCTACGAAAGAAGGTAATGACAGTTGAGGATTTGGAAATAATGAATTTGTTTTTAAATGTTTTTAATTGTTTGTGATGTATTTTTGTATTTTTTTTCTTTTCTTTTTTGTTTGAATCTGTATTTATATGGTGGGAGGGGTTTGTCTTTTTTCTTTTTTACTTTGTTAATTATTTTTATTTTGTATTTTTCTTTGCCTCTATTTTATTCTGTAACACTTTGAAAATTCCAATAAATATCATTTTTTTAAAAAAAAAAAACCAGAAGTCGTATGTTCTCAATGAAAAAGAACCACACCTTTCACTTGTGGTAGCCCAATTCCCAAGTATGTCTCCCTGTTGGGGCCCCCTGAGCACCAATAATAGCTCTCTTTGGTGCCAAATAGTTTGTATGCTTTTATCTTCAGTCTGTTGGTCCACTTTACATCAGAGTAGAAGCTAACTGATGAATACAAAAAGCATGAAGAAAATGCTTTATGTTGGAAATGTTTTATAAAAGCTTAAACATTCAGTGGGCATTGTACCTTTATGGTATCTTTAATATGACAAAATTAATTTGCAGTTCATGCATGCTACCAGATGTATAATGACATTCCCATGAGATTTAGTATACATGTCAGTTAAAGCAATTTTAAACTGTATGCCTGGTATGCTATAGGTTTCTATAAGCATTTAAAATTTCTTAGTATTTGCGTTGTAAGAATTTTGATAGAATTGAAGAAAGCAAAGTTTATTTCCACATGGACCATTGAAAATTGTCAATCTTAAAGAATAATCAAGGGCTAAATTAACAGTACAAGCCTATGCATGTCTGATCAGAAAGAAGTTTCATTAAGTTACTCTCAGGTAAGTGAGCATTGGAGTGTAGCCTAAGAATGTTTTTAGTTAAAATATATGTGTTTATCTTTTCTTTCATTTTTTTTAAGGGAAAGGGACAACTAAATGGAAGGGAAAATGTTAACTTGTAGATTTTGAATGTCAGCATGACCTGTTTTTGTTTAGGAATGACATATTTGTCATTCTGATGAAGCTGCTTTCTTTCATACCTTACTGTTGACAGAATCGGACCTACTTTCCCCATTTATTATGATAATGGCATAGTGGATGTCATATGCTAGTAGAATTCTCTCTGTCTATTACTACACTGCGTGCATAGTACATTTTGTTGCTTTCCTCTGGAATTAACTGCTTGTTTTCGGTGTATATGTTGGTGGAGTGATTTGTAGCAAAAGAAGTAACTGTCCAAAATGAACTTTTGAGAATAATGTTATTTTATCAATGTAAATATATGTGCTAGGCATAGAGCACAAAAGTCCACAAGTATCTTATTTCATTAAAGGGAACCTGCTCAAATCCTGTTTTAGAGCAGTGGGAAGTATGTTGCTGCTTCTTTTCCATCAGCGACAGAAGACCGGTAGAAGCAGCAATCCCAATACAAAAGTAAAAACTGGTTTGGATCCAAACTTAGTCATGCTTGGAGTATACCCATTGAAATCAATGAGAATTAAGTTTGACATGCTTACAGTCATTGCTAAGTCCGGATCCAACCCAACAAAAGCAGCAATAATACACTGTAACAGAAGTAGTAAGACACGGACAAATAAAATCATTTCACTGATACCTATGCCTCATAGGTTTCTAGGAGGACATTGCAAAGCTAGGGTGTTCTTACTGAGGAGACCTGCTCTCTGATTACTGCTTGAGTAATCTCTCCAGCTAGAGTAACCTAGGGAAGTTCCTCTATAGATTATTTCAGAACTGATAAGAAGGATTGTATGGGAGAGATGCTGAGAAAGCCTGGATTGAATCCTATGGAGGCCTTATGTGAATGGAAGGAGAGAGACAAGTCTCACCTATTCCAACCCCCACCCCCCACCTATTCCAACTCCCATCCCCCGCCTGCCTATTTCCTCTCATTCAAAGTCAAGTTGACTACAGGAAAGGTGTCTTGAAGTGCTATTGTAGCTGCCTCATAAGAAGAACATGAGTGTTACCAGTTCCTGACAGCTGCGAGACAGCCTCAGGGCATCTTGCTAAAATTTCAGATTTAATTGTACAGTACACTTCCTTTAACAAATTGTGTTCCCAGCTATAATTATAAAAAGTTTACTCTACACGCCTCTAGCCTGTTCCTTTTATTTGTACCCACCTATATATCTCTTGCTATAGGATAAATCTATCCATTGGGGTTTAGTGATCTATGTAAAGCAGTGAATTTTTCTTTTTCAGGAAAAAAGGTATCTTTAGCCATTCTTGGATAGATTCAGTAATCCTTTTTCAGTCAAATAACTATTCGCTTATTTATTTCTTTTATAAATTGCTTCCTATGAGGCACCCTAAAGCGATTTACAGTATAATAGCATATGTAAAAGCGATACATATATAAAGAAATTTGAAAAACAGTTATAAATACAATATCAGCTTAAAGCACATACATAAAACCAGTTCAACTCCAAAACAGATACCAGTTAAGAGAAGGATACTAGAATGCTTGTTGAAAGAGATAATTTTTAACATGCGCAAAAAAAAAACCAATAAAATGCCTGTCTCATATGCCATAGCAGGGAGACCCAAAGGGCAGCTGCCACCACACTAAAGGCCCAATTCTGACATCGTGCTAAACAAAATGCACAAAAATCAGGCGTCCTTTTATAATTGAGAACCAATTTCCATTGTGTATGGATACTAGGGAAGAAGTAAGAAGATGTTACTGGAGAATTAAGAGGGGAAATACAACATGTCATAAATGATCCTTGTTATTGTTGTTTAGTCGTTTAGTCATGTCCGACTCTTCGTGACCCCATGGACCAGAGAACGCCAGGCACTTCTGTCTTCCACTGCCTCCCGCAGTTTGGTCAGACTCATGTTTGTCCTCTGTCGTGCCCTCAATCTTTCCCAACATCAGGTTCTTTTCCAGCGAGTCTTCTCTTCTCATGAGGTGGCCAAAGTATTGGAGTCTCAGCTTCACAATCTGTCCTTCCAGTGAGCACTCAGGGCTAATTTCCTTAAGAATGGATGCGTTTGATCTTCTTGTAGTCCATGGGACTCTCAAGAGTCTCCTCCAGCACCATAATTCAAAAGCATCAATTCTTCGGCGATCAGCCTTCTTGATGGTCCAGCTCTCACTTCCATACATCACTACTGGGAAAACCATGGCTTTAACTATACGGACCTTTGTTGGCAAGGTGATGTCTCTGCTTTTTAAGATGCTGTCTAGGTTTGCAATCACCTTTCTCCCAAGGAGCAGGCGTCTTTTAATTTCGTGACTGCTGTCACCATCTGCAGTGATCAAATGATCCTATACTTTGTCAGTATTTCATAAGTTATTATTTCATTAAGTTTACATACATGTAAGATTGTATATTCTAAGGCATATGGTGTTATTCATATGTCACCTGATTTTGAATCCAAATCCAAACAGATCTAATAGTTATTCTATTTCTGAGAATGATGGAATAATTCTAGACTATGACTAGGTATGCATTCACTAGACCAATTAGTGTTGTGAAGTTTAACTACTGCTTCACTGTTGTTACTGTTGAAGCCCTTGTTGCATTCATATATTTTATGTATTCAACATGCTGTAAGGCAGTAGGAGAACAGAAAACTCTAATATTGTTTATATTAGAAAAAAATGCAGGTTTGTCAAACACGCCTCTGTTTTATGTATCTTTTTAAATGTATATATTTAATTATAATACCAGCTATCATTAATATAGTGCTTATTTGAAAGATGAAAATGTATTAAAACACTTTTAAAATTAGTATATTTTGAATCATTTAATATTTGTTACCTATTTTCAGAAAAAACTAAACAAAAGAGGTTACAGCTGAGTATTCAGGCATGGGTATAGTTGATAGTTACCTTGGCATTTAAACAGACAAATAAAAGTCATATTTAATGCTGCTTTGATAAAATAGCCTTATAAGTGATTGTTTCTAAAATCCTTAAAATATTCTTTTATGGTTGAAATATACTTTGGATAAATAGTACTCAGCCAGCCTATTAAAATAATTTTGTGTCTACATTGTTTGTTTTGAGTAGTATTTTTCCACAACAATAATTGGTTGACACTGTTTGACCTTAACGCTCAGCAACAGTATTTAATGAACTGATGTAGGGAATAAAGTTTTGATAAATAAGGCAATTTTCTTGAAACCTTTAGAAATCTTCTTGAAGTCTCTTAGTGTTAGATTGACATCTTTTCTTTCAAAAAAGAGTAAGTGAATAATTTAAGGGTGTATTTCATGTTTTTAGATCTTCATTCTGTCATATAAATAATAGACTGTTCAAAAGCTGAAGTTCCGGCAGGTACTGTGTTTACATATAACTTCAGTAGGAAAAATATAGCTCTTCCTTCCTTCCTTCTTATGATAGCTGGACGGAAGTGTGAAGTCATAAAGCAATTAGATTTCTCAACAGGATAAGTGAGATCAGAATTCTCACATTGAACACTAGTACAGAAATCAGCAGAACATAAATATGGATGGGTACATAGCTGGTTCTGCCCCAGTCAATTCCTTAGGGGAGTGTGTGAAAGAGAGCCTTTTCAGTAGTGGCTACTCCTTTTGGAATTCTCTTCCAAGTGGTTTGGTTATGGAAAAAAGCTTCATCAAGCTCCAGTGCTGAATGCAAAGTGTTCCATCTTCAAAGCACAGCCATCTTAACATCAGGCTTCACAGGTTTATTGAACACAGAACCAAGTTCATGAAAAAATTGAGCCCACTAATCTTGAATTGCTTTAGAACTACCACATATGTTAATTTGTCCTGTTTCTGATTTTTGTTTTACAAAGCTTGCTGTGCTTTCTCCCATGTCAGATTAATCTCATTAGACACAATCGTTTTTCTCACACTCTGTGCTGTTATATTGTTCCTCACCACCCCAATCTCTGAGCGGTGCGAGATTCCAGGGGTTTCAGACACTTACATAGGGTTCATGTTTCCTTTTGGAAATAAGGCACAGTGGAGACTGTGGTGTCTTTATGATATTTAGTTTATTTACACATATATACAACTTGAGCCTACAGTGGACAGGCTCACAGAGTTAACACCCCAAGAAGGTCTTGCTTCCCCTAGTGGCCACAGCCTTAAATTCCAGCAGGCCTTAGATTCTAGCAGGCATGCCTCTGTCTCTCAGCTGTTCAGCCTGCTTTCAGCTTCTAGCTAACACACCTCAACTCTGAGTTTTGTCTTTCTAATTAACAGACAGTTAAGGGAGCGGGGCCCACCCATTTTCTATCTGGCACCGATCCACTTCCTTTGTTACCATAATGACCCATACGCAGGCCATTGCTAAGAAACTTGCCTGCCTATTCCAGCAATTGAATGCTTGTTGGATCCAAGAATTAGAAGGGACTCTGGCATATAGCCTTTCTGTGCACACCCCCCCAAAAACCCCAACAACCCCACACCAATATTATATCTGAGGGAGAAAGAAAAATCTATCATCTATCTATCTATCTCAGTTACACTCGTATATGAGTCAGAGATGTTTTGACCTCATAGCTCTTCACACCAGAGGCTTGCAAAAAAGAGAAAAGAATATAAGTCACTGAGACAGGCAACACCAAACAGGTACTCACCATAAAGTACATATAGAACAGGAGACCTAGCTGAGCTCTGGGTCACTCAAATTTCTGGACAAAAAATCTGTACCCTGGAGCATCCATTGGTTGCTTAATGCACAAAAATGGACCACAGCAGCACCAATCTTCCTTTCTATCACTGCACAGAATAAAAAGTTGTATGGTACTGTATAGCAATACAGTACCATCCAATATAGGAGGGCACTTTAGGAATGGGATGTCCCAAAGCTGCCCTTCATCCTTGAGAGATCTTTCACTTTATTCTAATTCTATCAGCAAAAGTATTTCTTGGGAATGCTACCATGTCTATCCTTGGACAACTCTTTGCAGTTTTGTGTTTAGCCATGTTAAGTCCACAACTTTGGTCCGCCACATAGCTGATGAATCTACTATGGATTATTTTAGACACCAGCTAAGTTGATTTGAGCCCTTCAGAATTTTTTTTCACAAAAAAAAATTTTGGGTGACTTTTAAGTAATGTTTTACGCAGTGGTACTTAAAAGTCCTGTTTTCTCCTCTCATCATTATTGTTGTCTACTACTTCTGAAGGCACTCATAATTCCACTGGTAAATGGAAGATGAAGTTCTTCGGTTTTAAATTTATTTTGTATTGCAATAGGAATTCTACACCCTATACAGTGAATTAGTGTGCCTGTGCATCAGAACAATTTTCATGCCTCACTCAATTCCTAATGTAAATTAGTAGGAACATTGGTTATCCATTTGAGAAATTGAGTTGGTATAAAAATAAAAATGCACTTATGGTGTGTGGTGCTTTGTGTATCATCTTGGGAGTGTTTTTCTGTTTATCTGTCACTTGCATTAGAAAAAGCAATCACTGGCTGCAGGTGACATTAAAAATTAAAGGTTAACCTCAATTTCTTTACTGACCAGACTTGGGGCAGAAAGTTGTTCTGGATTCATGCATGGGTTTTGGAACTGTCAAAAGGCAAGTTGGGAAATCTGACTTTTTTAAGGTTTTACTCCTTAACATATGCATGCGATTTTATTACTATCTAGTACTGTCGTGAATTGGGTACTCTTCTAACATTTTTCATTGTATGCATTTGCTTGAAGCTTGAAATGAAAGTAATTCTCTTTACTTGTTTACATGATGCTCAGTGATCCTAACTGACTGGCATAAATGTGGAAAATTACTTTGAGATAATATGAATAAATGAAATATTTAGCTGCTTCATTGTTAACTAGTTGGAAATAGATTAATCTTGCATTGAAATTTGTGAAATAATCTCCAAATGAATACTCACAGGAAATTTTTAACAGGTCTAAGTGTTAGTGCTTAATGGATAATGCAAGGAAGGTGCCAAGAATATGCATGGTGCTGACATGTCCTAACCTGGGCTTGGATGGAATTAACTTGAAAGAAAACTTTTTTATGTGCATTCTCTTCAATACTATAGTTAGTCAAGGAAGCCTTTGAAACTCTGAGTAGTCTCTAGGTATTCTTAAGACAACTTTCTCAAAATATTTTCTGATTGGGCCGGTACGGTATGTTAAGGAAATAATGTATATTACCTTCTGTATTTAACATATATGTTATTTAGTATGTGAACAAAAGCATATCTTTACTTAAGTTGTGTTTTCTTAAGTTGAATATATATCTTCTTTGTGTTAGCATGCTTTTATTTATATGATACACACACACACACACACACTTTTAAAAGAGTGTGTGACAAAATATAATAAATATACAAATACTGAAAACCCCCCACTATTTTCAACTGTCCATATTGAAATTTGGGAACGAAACATATTAGAAATCTAAATAGTGCTTAGGTAGATGTGGCAACCTTTAGTGGTTGCTACTCAGGTGATAACAGCACCAAGCAGATTCCAAAGCTACTAAGATAAAATACGGAAATGGGTTATAATGTCAGGCTGGTCTGTTGGCATCGGTCTGTCTTTGGAAACAATAGAGAAGTGTGCCTTTGGGGGTGAGGTCCAATAATAAGTGCTATCGCCAGTGTTGAGACTTCTTTGCTCACACACAGAAATTCTGTATATGCACTGTTTCCAAGCATTAAACTGAATGGGGAAATCCACCAACTCTGGACTGTGCTTCCAGTCCATATGTAGCGTAATATTAACTCAAGTTCAACTTTGAATTTTGAATACTTTTCAAAGCTTGGAATTTTATGTGTATATTCAGCAAAAATGCTTCCAGGATTAGAGGCAGCCTAATGCAGAATACCAGTTTCTGGGGATAAGCAACAGTCACCTTCATGTCTGCTTGTGGATTTCTCAGTTTACTTGGCTAAGTTCCAGATTTACATGGAACGTTGTCCTGGATTTTCCCAATGATTGGTTTATTTTGTACTCCGCTAGCTGAAGGGGCTACAAGACGAATGACCCCATGTTACATGCTACCTAGCCTTCTCTGGGGAAATGGTGCAGAGTGTGTTAGTGAACGTTTGTAAACTTTTGATAATCCTCAGGCCAGGAAAGTTCCCTAACCAATTCATCTGCTGACTGCAACCGTGATGAAATATGGCATCTCCTTGCACCTTCTGGATATAGCCTGGAATGAAGCTGCTATAGTGGAGCAGTTTAGTGGACAGGCCAGCACATTTTAAGAAGCCTTGCACCCTTTAGTAGTGGCCAAGCCAGAGTCCATATGGCTTGGAGGAGCCTGGCTCCAATCAGCACACTTTCCTAGTCTCCGCTCTTCGAAAGATCAACCCTGGTTGTGTAGCGGAATCTCTGTTCTTACTGTTGTGAGATCCACAGCTTCGGAACAGATGAAGAGGGTTCTCACATTCCACCTTGGTCTCTCTCCACTAGTCCAGCACCTTCCAGATACTGGGGACTCTAGTAACTTTATGGTTATCACCTTCATGAAGGAGCACTCCCTTCCTACATGGCCTAAACCGAGTGCCATAAGTGAAAATTGGCGTCTCATCTTGTCATTCATGCTTGAGTAGCCCACTGGAAATGGTGAGCACTTAGAACAGCTGACATATAATGGTGTGTTCTCACCCTCACTTATCTTTTGTCCTGAGGTTTCCCTTGCTGACAACCCATATCACCAACATCTCCTAGAAAGCCTGAATTTTGGATTCTGGCACAGACAGTTTCCTGTGGATGACCTGTGCTATGCATGCAGCATCCAACGAACCCTCTAGTGGTGTGCCCACCCCAAAATCTTGAGACTTGTGGTATGTCCTTTTGAAACCGATTCACTCCCCTTCCCCCTTTGCCGCCCTGGTATTATTATTGTACCTTTCCCTTTATTTCAGGGACCTGTATCCTTGTCTAAGTGCACAGTGAGAGTTTATTGAAAAAAAAATTACAGCATGGCTGTAGCCACCCCTCCACCCTGACCATGTTATCTCCCAAACTCTTTTTGAAGCAGAAATCCATACGTTTCTGACTCCAATGACTGCCACACCTTGAACACTATTACCCCAAATAATTCAGCTGCTGTGATCACTAAACACTTAGAGTGTTTGAGGATGCATCTATCTATACCAAGTTAGACCTGTATGGGGTTTATAATCTTGTTTGGATTAGAGAAAAGGATGAATGGAAAACTGTGTGTGAGACATTGTAAGTCCACTTGAAGTATTTCAGTGTCTGATGAATGACATATTCCATGAGATCTAAAACTCTCCAGCAGAGTATAGTCTCTGTCTTTCAGTGCTTGCAGGACCAGCAATACTGATATTGATATGACTTGATAGCTTTATTTCTGCAGCACTGGGAACATGTTCCCCAGGCACAATCCTGCGCTTCTTGCACTGCTGTCCTAAATCTATTTACTGTGAAATAAGTTCTGTTGAACACATTGGGATTTTCTTTCAAGTAAATAGCTTTATAGTGCAGTCATGTACCGTACATGTCTACTGAAGAGTAAGCCACCTTAGTTTGATTAGGTTTATTTCTAGGTAAGTGTGTATAGGATTGTTGCGTTACAGTTGATTAGTTTACCATCTTACATTTTGTGAGTACTAACAAAAGTGTTGGTGTTGCGTAGTAGCAAGCAAAGCTCCTGCTTGAAGAAACTTGTATTACCTGCCTTGAGTGTATTTGAAAGTCAGTGACCTCAGTGTTACAGACAGCCCCAGGTATTAAGTTTCAGACCTAGTCTACCACTCCAGAGTCTTTTTGCTTTGGAATTGAGTATAACTCTGTGTGTGCTGCTATCACATAGTGACTTCAGTCTATAAACATGTAGCTGAATGGTGCATAAAACAATGCTGCATATAAGGTGGGAAGGCAATGCACTGTACAGAGGACTATTAAATGCCTTGAATTTTAGCCAGTGTCTTCAGAATGATAATGCCAGTAGATAAAACAAGACTGGAACTTATTTTTTTGAATGTAGCATACTGTTATAAACCTGCAATGCAAACTCTGCAATAAAGTTTAGACCTATTAGGGAAAGTAGTACTACTTTTTCATGATCATTGTCAGCAGTCATCTGTAGCTGTAGCTCTTAACCTGAACTCAGCTATGCTGGCCTGCAGTAGTGGTGTGGCTTGCACCAGTAACAATATACATAAGAATTCCTCTTAAGGTAGCCATTCATTATATGTATCTTTTCCTACTCCCCTCTGCCCAAGTGGAGCTTCCACAAATTGTTACAGGCTTACAGTCAATGTGATATTGATAAAAAACCCAAACACTATTCAGAGGAACTACTGTATGAATTACTGTTTGCAAATATAAAATCATAATTTGCATAAAATGTTAAGAGTAAGACCATTGTGAATATCAATATGTGTTTACTCTCAGACCTGTAATGTAATGCCATTTTTGACCAATGGGTGATGCAGAAGGATTCTGATATTTTCCCACCTATTATAACAGGTTGGGTCTCTCTTTTTTTAAGCGTTGATGTTAACTATGAGAAGGGGTTTGTGTGCCTCTATTAAGTGGCATCAAAATATGGTAAGAATAACAAGCAGGTGAGTGTAACAGTGAATTACCTAAATTCAGATGCTAATTATCAGCACAAGGACAGTTGCCTCCCACATATGTAACTGTTGTTGGGAGTTTTCGGGTGCATAATAAAATTGCTCATGCACCAGTTGAGGATTTTTTTTTACTGATGCCTGGTAGATGAAAAATCACTAAAAATACTTTGCTCCTGTTAGGCAATGGAGGCTGCGGGTATTATGTTTTATTTTTCCATACTGTTAACCTTGAAAGGTTTCCTATATAACTTACTAAGACTGTTTTAGAGATTTATGCTTATTATGTTGAGAGTGTTTATCCACAATGGCTATGTTCTGCCTCTACTGTCAGAAACGGTATGCCTCTGAATGCCTGCTGATGTGAATCACAAATGGGGACAGTGCTGTTGGCTGTTGTGATTTTAGGCTTCCTAGGGGCATCTAGTGGGCCGCTGTGAGAACAGGGTGCTGGGCCAGACGGGCCATTGCCTGATCCAGCCAGGTTCTTCTTCAGGACTGACCCACCCATGAAGCAGGGTGAGGCAGATGCCTTGGGTGGTGGAAGCCTGATAGGTGGTCCCCCCGTGGGCGCCCCACTGCTGGTGGAGAAGGGGCATCAGCTTCGAGCAACATCTCACAAGTACCCGCAGAAATCCTGCGAGATCTCGCAGAGTGCACGATTTTGAGAGATCTCATCAGACCCTGCTGCAGCCCTGTTCTTCCTATCTTCTTATCTGAGAGCTTCTTTTTAAATGTTTTTAGCTGTGAACACACTTATGAGGATCTAAGTCCAAATGACTTGCGTTCTAGGGCTCCAGTTTGGGGAGTACTGTCTTGAGGGTAAGTTGAAGTCAATGAGACTTGTACAGAATAACCATTCACAGGATTCCACTTCCCATTAATGTATTTAGATGTGGTTTTTATTTCATATAAAAAAACATATTTGTCTCAAATTTTGATTTGAATTTATCGTGAGGAAAGGTAGAGTAATTTAATAATTTTGCTTCTGCCTTGAGTTAAGATAATGACTTTGATTCAGCGCAAGCACAGGAGGGTATGTCTGTATGTGCAAGCAGCCCTCCTGAATTCTACAGATTGTCTCATCTTACTGCTGCCCCCTGTGCCCCAGCCTGCAGCATTCCATAGCGGCAAGTCTTCAGTGGGGAGTCCAGGCTGGGAAGGCCCCATTGTGTTAGCTGAGTCCCCCCTGTGCTCCTGTGGACTCAGCACAATGCTTCCTGCTCCCATTTTGATTAAAATGTAGTCCTATTGGATTCAACTCACTGTCTTAAGTTAAATAGCAATTTGTGCTAAATTATGATAAACAATGAGATATTTTTGCTTCAGTATCCTGATCCACGTTAACAATTGCAATAAGAGCTTGTGATCCATTCACCTCCTCTGAAAAGCAAGTTCAAATTAAGAGTAAATAAAGAAGCTTTTTGTAGCATTATTTACATCCTGCCCATGTTCCATGTGTCTCTCATCTGTGTTGCTACTCTCTAGCTATTGCTTACCAAAGGACCTGTACTTCTGTGAGACCACTCAGTGACCCAGGCCCCACTCCTTCTTAAAAGAAGCTATGTTCTCCCATGCTTTGTGGATGGAGAGGAGCTGGACCATATGTGGGGCTGGATCTCACTGACATAGGTAAGTGAGGTGGGCAGGGGACATGGGGCAATAGGCTGGCCCAACACACTTCATCATCTTCATCCCATTTTTAAAGGCGCTGCAATGGAGTGGCACACCCACATTCTGCTCTTCACATGTGAAATGTTAAGATGTGACTTTGAATTTAATTTTACTGGGCTGTAAACCATGCAGTCTGAAGAATTCTTTATATTCTGCTATAGAAAAGAAATTAGAAAGCTTTTCAGAAAAATGATTTGTAGTTCTGAGATGGGAAACTTCTGAAAAAGGTTAAGAGAATTTATAAGAGCTGTATAGTTAGCAGCAGCTGAGATGTAAAAATATAGACACGCTTCTAAGCAGGTTTCTCAGGCACCTGAGGAATTGTGGCAAATTATTGATTATATTTTGAGATTAATATTTTAAGCATTTTTAGGATCAGAAGCACACAAAAACCTTAATCTTGATCTTTCTGATGTGTGTGCTTCCAAGCTAGCTTTTCGTAACTTGTAATTTAAGATCACAGTTATTAGGTGTATTTCTGCATTTTATATATCGTTCCCAGATGCTACAGTATTAGTTTTTATCACTGCATATTTTATGAAATGTCAGCCTTCTGTTGGCTGTTCACGCAGCATTGTTAGTGATCAAAGCCATAACATAAAGGAGAGGAATCTAAACAGTTGGCTTATCTCTGTCCTTCATTGTGACACAAATACCATAAAATTACTTTACTATAAAAAGACAAGCAAAAGACTAATGCAGCATACTCTGAATACTTTTTCTGTACCTCAGCAAAGCAGGCTCGTTCTTCATTGCTCTTTGACACTGAAATAAATAAACATGTTTGCACCCCAGATTTTTAGGGCCAGGAACAGACTCCATATTGTAAACCTTATTTCTTAAAATAAAATGGCTGCAACAATAGTGGCATAGACTTTTACAAACAGTGATGAAGGAATGTAGTAGCAAAGTATTGTATTTTTTGGTGCAGGCTACATAATCTACCAGATGTTGTGTTATAAAACACCTGAGTGTCTGAAAATACTGGCAACATAATTTTCTTAGCATAGAAATAAATTGAATTGCAGTGGACAGCATACATAGGAATATTTCTCCTGCTAAGGGTTCAAAGGGAGAGATTCGCCTGTTTGCAAAGTTTAATTTATAATTCTAAAATTTTAGGTTAGCAGATTTCAGAGGTATAAGATAAATTAACATAGAAACTTTTCTTGTATTTCATGTCCTTAGAGCAGATGAAAACAGGAAGTTTATTCCTTCAGGTATCTTTTACTGACATTTATCTGTAAAGGTTATTTTAAACAAATGTTTATAGTCGCTTTTGTAGCTAAAAATGATATAGTACAGTTAATGTTAAATCAATATAATATTTTATTTTAAGAGCTATATATTAAGCTTTAACTTAACTGCTGCTATTATAACACAAGTAATCAACATCTACATTTCCAGCCTGATTATTTAAAGTGCATTGGTAAAATTATTGTCAAATTACTTTTAGAAGTAAGAATAAGATTGGAGGGAGCTAAGATTACTATTCTTACTAATCTAGAATATTGTATAAAATAAGTTTGAACCTAATAGTCTCCTTACCCAGGGCACAATGAAACTATTGAGTACAGGAGCGTCATGAGCACAGAGACTAGTAGCAACCAAGGCTGCAGAGTCACCAGCTTAGAGCCTGAACCAGATTCCTCAATTTGAGCCTGATGATGGTGACCATAGGTCCACCAAACTTGAGGCTGATGGGCAGGAGCCCGCTGCATCAGATTCTACAGTAGCAGAGGCCCTAGAAGCACAGCCAGGACCCTCACAGGCACCTTTTCCTGGGCCCAAGGAACCGGGCGCCTTCTACATCGCTGAAGGCCAGAGAGTACAGAAGTTCCCATCTGCAGTCCTGGAACCAAGAGACTTCTGTTTGTGGCAGGAAGGTGAACAGGAGGGGTGGGGGGAGAGGAATCCAACACCTACAGCTACCACCTCTCTCCTTCAAGCCTTGCTCCTTGTTTTTATGGAAGGAGGGAGGATATATCTGGGAGGAAAGGAACTGGGGAGAGCAAGGGAGCCAATCACAGTGGTTCTGGCCAGGGAGAGGTATGGTATGGAAGGTGAGGCAGACTAGGTAAGGGGCCCACAGCACAGGCAGTGACTGTGCCATGTGCAATCCCCCCTAATCTAATTACCGGTCAGTTGCCAATCTGTCCTTCTTGGGCAAGATTCTTAAGCGGATGGTCATGGACCAGATCCAGGTGCTCTTGGAGGAAACTGATTTCCCATATCCATTTCAGTCGGGGGTTGGCACAGAAACTGATTTGATTGCCCTGCATGATGACCTCTTTTGGGAAAGAGGTAGGTGAAATGTGTCCTTGTCAATATAACTTGACCTCTCAGCTGCTTTCAGTACCATTGACCATTGTATCCTTCTGGAGCAGCTGTCCAAGTTAGGGGTAGGTAGCACTGCTTTGTGGTGGTTCTGGTCCCGTTTGGATGGTTGTTTCCAGAGGGTGATGCTTTGGGAGTGCTCTTCATTGCATTTCTCTACTGCCTTTCTACCGAGACACCCAAGGAGATTTACATTTTTAAAGTCCTAAGATGAATGATATAACATGTGAAACTGGAGAGTAGGGGGAGACTGGAGCAGGCCTGGATGTTGTCTGTGCCTGGCAAAATTAGATGTAAGTGCCCTGCAGTGATATGTACAAAGGCATTGTTATCCCCACACACTCATGTTCAGTTAACAAGAGACTGCTGAAATCATAAGTACCCTACTTTCCTCTGGATTTAATGATTGAGCCTTGAAGATGAAGGGGCACTGTGCACGAGGTATAATACCATTGCAGAATCCAGAAAAGCCGGTCAGCCCTTATTAATCAAGTGAAAGAGAATTTGGTTTTGCCTTGGACTGCCTCTCCATATTCTTTTGTACGTTTTTGCACACAAAACATAATTGCTCTGAAAAACAAGTATTCTGTTGATTCCTTGAATGCCCCATCCCCTCCTGAGTTCTACCCAAATTTCACAAATAAATCTTCCCTTCCCTACCTTTTGATGTTTGTGATTGATGCTCATCTGCATTCCCTTAAACTACTGCCCCTTTCCAGCTTGCAAACATGACAGTGCAAGTAGATTAATAGGTACTGCTCTGGCGGGAAGGTAAACAATGTTTCCATGCGTTACTCTGGTTTCACCAGAAGCGGCTTAGTCATGCTGGTCACATGACTCGGAAAAACTGTGCGGTCAAACGTCGGCTCCCTCGGCCAGTAAAGCGAGATGAGCGCCACAACCTCACAGTTGTTTGCGACTGGACTTGACTGTCAGGGGTCCTTTACCTTTACCTTTTTAGGTAATGATATACTTCTTTTCCTTAAACCTATTTGCTGACCTTTTTTCTGAGTCCCAATGCAATGTTACCATTGTCTCCACAGTCTATTAAGTCAAAAGCTACACCACCTTGTTGCACTTCTGTCATCCCCTCTCCCCCCGTCTCTCTCTCTTACCCTGGGAAGCTTCCCAGTTAACCACTGGGCTCTTGACAGGCATTTCGTCAGTAGTTGCACTGAATGCTCACAGAGCCCTAAACCTTTGCTAGTTTTCTTTTGGAACACTGTTGAATGCTTGATCCCTTTCTCACTGAGCAGCAGGTTTCTTGAACATATATCTCTTCTCAAAATAGTATTGTACATTGTCTGTTCCTTGAAATATATGTCTATTCCTTGAAATGATAGGATATGGACTACCTTCTTCATAACAGTTTCCCAAAACAGGACTGTCAAACCCATTTGAATGCTGAGCTGGAGCAATATTGTTTACTAGTTCCTCGTTCTCCCCTGAATATAGTGATTCTTATGTCAATCAAATGTGGAGAAATACAGCTTGTTATTTAAGCAAAATACTAAATACAGTATATGAGAGATAACAGTGACATTCTGTTGCTGATAAATCCAGAAAATTATCTGATTTACAAGAACATAACTAATACTTACGGTATATTCTGTAGGGTCAGTGATGACTGCTAATAGGTTTCAAATAGAAAAAGTTTTTATCAGGCCATGCAAACACAATTTCTAAGCTAGTTTTAAGCTGTTTCCTGATTCCGACAGCTTATATGCAATTCAGAAATGCAAGCCAAACATGCTTTATTTTTGTTGGAAATTAAATATACTTAACACCATTATAGCATGCTATTACTTGGAACACAACTTTTAAACAATAACTCGCTGCTAAAGATTATTATCCTTTTAATCTTTTATTCTGAGTTTTCTCTTTCATTGCAACTATTTTATGCTAATGCCCATATTACTCACAATAGGCACTGCTCATGGTATTGGCATTATGAAGAAAGTTAAGATGAACTATGTTTTTTAAAATGGTGGTTATCTATAATGGATTTTTTTCTGTTGTCATACCTGGCCTCTTCCTGTGCTGGGTAGAGTACTCTATAATGATATGAGCTGTTTACCTGATAATGATGATGATACTTTTTATGTAGAGCATTTCACGTTTTCAAAGCATTTTACATACTTTATCACAATAATCCTTGCAATAGCCCCATAATGTAGGTCAGTATTACTGTCTCTGTATTGAATTTGTGTATGTATGTGTGAGAGAAAACAGTGGATTACCTGGTGCCATATGCTGGGTGTCTCCAGACGATCACTACTTAAGGCTGGCATTAAACCACATACCAGAACTTTAGGTTTAAAGTGCTCTTGTCACCCTAGCGCAACAAAATTGCTTTAAAACAAAAGCAAAATTGCTTTAAACCAATGAAATGAAACAAAATGAAAATTAATTTTCCTAGAAAACTTAGAAAGCTATTTAAACTAAACTCAGGAAAATGTCCAAGGATAAACATTGGCCATAAATTGAAATTACCTGTTTTGGGACAATTTACTAAAATGTAACTGAAGCTGCTACCTCGTTTTCTGTTGCTTTTCCAGGTCCTCCCAATCACCCTCCACTGGAGAATGTTATAATCACGGCAAAGGGAAGATCAACAAGTTGGTTTTCCAGGCAAAATCACCTTGTCTTCTTATGAAATTGTATTTCAGAAAAGCCAGTGGAGGAGGATGGAGACTTCTATATCTTTTTTTATATTATGAAGCATTCCAACTTTGCCAGTTATCTTTTATGGTAATGAGGATGAAGAAGGCCTGGATACATTTAGAAGAGCAAGAGTTGGTGGATGAATGATGAAGAATTTCCATTTCATGGAAGAGGGCCATAGCTCATATGTAGAGCATCTGCTTTGTATGCAGGAGGTCTCAGGTTCAATCACTGGCATCTCCAGGTGGGGCTGGTAGAGTTTACTCTCTGAAACCCTGGAGATCTACTTCCAGTCAGTGTAGGCAGTATTGAACAAAATGGACCAGTTGCCTGACTTGGTATAAGGCATCTTCTAAAGAGATCTTCTGGAGGAGTCCACTAAGTTTGTAGCCAATGTAAGATTTAACTAGGAATATCTAGGGTTTATAAGACAACTAAGTTGTAGGCTTTCATATTTAGGAGACTAAAAGATAGCACAGCAATTCCAGAGTTAGTAAAAATCCCTACATCTTATGGCAGTGCAGAAAAACCTACTAAACTTTGTGAGGCATGAGTTTTGGACATTAAGTCTACACATTCCTCTTGGTTCATAATTTAAATTCCCTGCATTGGATACTGTTCAATGTATTAATTACTACTACATTCCGAAATCGCTTGCTCACCCTCTTAGTGATAGTACGTTTGGTACTATTGATATTTGTGGCATATTCCTTCCAGTGTTTCAGCTGAAATTAACTACATTTCTACAGGAATGTTTTGTTCCTTGCACATCTAAGGATGTTTCAAGTTAAATAAAAGAGCCTGCCTATTTTTAGTATAGACTTTTTTCTTTAAAGGTGGTGGTGGTGGGGAATCAGTAGCAGAAGAAGTGGCCTGAGCATTTATGCGTTAAATATTTATGTTAATTAGAAAAAATATGAAAACAGATGTTACATAAATTATTCCAGTCCCTTGGTAACAGTAACTTATAACTGACAATAACTTTTATATGTATATGTTGTTGATGTTGGGTGTGTGTGGGTGTGTGTATGTATGTGCATATATATATAGAGAGAGAGAGAGCAGCAGCAGCAGCAGCTATATTAGACTGTTGCAGAAGAACAAATAGTCCTGCAGCATCTTGAAGGCTGTAAGCTTTTGTGGTTTCCTTGCTATAAGAGACTGGTTCAGAGTCCCATCTGTGTTTGTAAGGAACCCTTCTGTTTACAGACAGGCATGATTGAAGCCAACCATCCAAATTCACAAACTAGTCAGAGCTTTCTAATGGACAGTAGACTGCAAATATGGCATCTGAACTCAATTGCAGGCCTAGGCATCGTGCTCCTCAGACCCTGGTCCCAGATAAATAAGATACTACCAAGACTGGTTTGGATTGAAACAGGCCACAACTTTATTGAATACAGTTGAGAGAGGTTTGGCTTGGGCATGGGGCAACTGAAATACTTCCAGCCCACCCACCAAAAGTGACGTGTAGGCCAGTCCAAGTGGGGGGCCTAGGACTTACATCAAATAGAGTGATCCCTGTGGGTGGGTGGGGAACCTGACGAGGGAAAAGCAGGTAAGGCCCTAGGTGAGGACTGTTTAAATGGTTAGGGAGCGGACCCGAGACTTAGGACCCCGCCACCTATCAAGAAGGGGCACTGAAGCTATGATTCCCTTGTCGGGGGGCCCAGTGAAGCCTCTTCTGTCCCGTAATGCCACCACACCAGAAGGGTAAGCGGACTTGTTATATTCTATGGTTGGTATCCAATGGTAATCATACTCAGAGTGTCAGTTACTTTAGTCCATTGATTTCAATGGATCTACTCTGAGTATTTCTAACATTGTATATCCCCCTATCAAAGAAAATGTGAGGAGAGTGGAGGCGTCTCTGTTCCCTTATATGCATTCTATGAGCTTTTGGATTTTCTTCTAGGAGGGAATGGTCATACTCAGTGAAAATTTTTCCTGATAATCACAGGACAACTGTGTTACTGCATATAATACTTTTATCAATGTTAAACTCAACTGAAAGAATATGTTTAATTTCTAGCTAATCATTAGGGCTGGAGTTGATTCAAAATTGTTCTTGGGGTGATGTAGCAGAAAGATTATACAATATTAAATGTATAGTACGGTGTGAAAATGAAATACAGAAACCTTATTTATATTCAGATACCTTACTTATGTTTTAAAATGTAAACAAGTTACTACAAATCTAACACAATATGAAGATACATTGGAACAGGATAAGAAAAATAAATAAACTGCAGGCACACTTACTAGGCAGTTCACCCCACTGGACAAAAAGGTCCTTTCTTTCCAGTAAATTGAACCCTGATAAAACAGTAGCTCTGTGGTTAATGCTTCCCAAGATTAGAAACTGGCCAGATAGAATTGCCCTCCCAGTGAAGAAGTAGGTGCATAGTCAAGGAGTGCTACTTGACCCACTTTCGTTTTTTGTTTTTGTTTAGATAATTTTTATTAAATATTTTATTGGGTTGCAAAAGTACATGCATTGTCTCTTTTCAGGTCATAGAATAATTTCTACTGATCAGTTACATTCAGTGTAAGACATTAACATTGTAGGTAATATCAGTATAAGGTTGGGGGAGAAGAGAAGGGAGGAGGGGTGGTGAAGCTTACATTCTTTTGCTTAGTGCATGTCTGAGGTTTTGTATCAGCGCCACTTGAGTAGGTTCGCTTTCTGTTCATTTATTGTGTTTTGTTGGCATTGAGAGAGGGTGGGGGGCTAGGGTGTGGTTGCTTGTCTTTAGTTGGCTGCAGTGAGGTTTATTTGGGAGGGGGAATTGTTGAGTCAAGTGAGCCATATTCATTCGTGTGCTGTTGGTGGGTTCTGGTTATTGTCTTGTTGGGCTGTGTAATAAAGGGGAGCAGTACCAGGGTGAGGGAATCCTCTGTTATTTATCCCCGTGTCAGTTTCAGTCTGTTGGTTAGCTTTTTTTGCTGGAGGACCAGGTGGCGATGATGGCTAGGAGCATCTTTTACCAACTTCAGCTTACATGTTGGTTATTCCTAAACAGGGATAGCCTTCCCATTATATCTCATGGATTGGTAACCTCCAGATTGGACTGTTAAAGTGCATTCAGTGTGGGGCTGCCCTTAAGACTGGTCCATAAGCAGCAGCTAGTTCAAATTGCAGTGACTTGGTTGTTATGTGGGCATTCTGCCATTCTCCAGAACATTCAAGGACAGGTCAGAGCATATACAAACATAATACAATTAAAGTAATAAAATACCCACCTATAACCCCAAACCACTCTCAAACACTCTTAAAAGAGCTCATTGGCTACCTATGTGCTACCAGTCCAGATTTAAGATTTTAGTTCTGTCCCAAACAATGCGAGATCTGGATATTGGGGGCTGTGCCTTCTTCCATATTGATCTACCTGGTCAATAAGCACCTGATGAACACCATGTTGCTATGCACAATCTGCAAATATTTGTCCTCTTGGCAAAAAAGGGGGTAGGGGCCATTTCAGTTGTCTTACTGTTTCTGTGGAATTTGGAACTAAAACAGTTATTGACACCATCATTGTTTTGGAATAGCAAGCAGTTTTTTTGCTTGCTAAAACTTAATCTATTTTCACAGGGTTTGCTGTCCATTAGTACCAGTTCATTGTTAATTTTATGTCTGCCCTAGCCTATTGGTAGCTGTTGTAATGTAATTTTAATGCATCTTTACTGTATACCACTTTGTGATTTCAAATGATTTCAAGCATCCTGAAATTTACTTTGGTTTCCTTCTAGTGAAGGTCACTGAAGATGGTGGTGTCTGTGATGCATGGTTCTATTTGCACGCTTATACAGGCTGAGTGTAAGATGGAAGGGCCCTTAGTATTAACATTCCAAACAGATCTTGTGTCCTGCTTAGGTTTCAGCACACAGAGCAATTGTGTCCTCTGAGTCTTCCAGTCCAGGTTCTACACGAGACTGGTATAAGTTTATAGTTTGTTGCACTCACCATGACATCACCTGTAACCAGCAAAGGGTGGGTAGGCCTTTTCCCCATGCAAAGAGATACTAAACAAACCTGGCTAGAGTCCTTACCTTAACAGAGAGCCTTGATTGACCACTTTAGCAGCCTCTTTTTCTACAGAATCTTATCTTACAGGTGTAAAACCATAGGCTTGGTGTGGAATTCAAGGCTGACATGTAGACTAACCCCCAGCCCTATGACAATATTGCCTATTTTCTGTGGCACAATGTATGGTCCAATGTATCTATAGAAAGTGTGGTATATAAATAAATTACAAATGACTATGACTGTCTCTCTGCTATACTCCCCCTTTCCCATATCTTATTAGTTATTCCATCTCTCCCCTCTCCACCAGACAGTCTGGTGGGGCTTCACCACTTAGCTGACTTCTATCAGGCTGAGGGATGCAGAGCCAACCCAGCATTTCTGCTGGTGTGTTTGCACTGCACTGACCTTATCTTGGTGTGCTGCAGTTACTCAGTAAGACAGAGGTCAGTTGAGCAGGGCAACCCCACTGTGCCACCCACTGGTGCTAATAAGCCATTTTCCACATGCATAAGAAACTGTAGAATATTTATTCTCTTTAAGCAACTTAAGCGCAAAATTGGACAACTATAACAGGCCCCAGTTTTCTCCTCCCACACCCATTTCTCTCCTTTTGCACCTGCTCATTCTACCAGCACCCCATTTCATCAAGATATCATAGGTCTCTCCAGTCTTCTCAGTCAGTTCTCTGCAAATGCTGTCAGCTGACATTTTGAACCATAAGCAAATGTGATTAAATACACCATTTGCTATTTCAGTTCACCTTTTTAATATTTGGAAACATTAACTGTTTTTGTTTTCATAAGTGTGAAAAATATGCTTTCTGCTATTTCTGAAATAGATTTCATTTTTTGCTTTTAGTATCAATAGCAGAAAGCTTGTGCTTTCAGGTTTCAAGAAAGAAAGAAAGAAGGAAAGAAAGAAAGAAAAGTAGAAATGACACAATTTCAGCTGCACTAGCATTTATTTGTGTTGGTACTGGGAACTGTATTATGCCCCTCCCCTTTTACTATTATTTTGGGACTATTAAGCTGGGTTTCGAATCTTTGTTGGTATAAAGTTTTATTTCAGAGGAACATTTTTTCAAGGTATGTGTTCCAATATTGAAATACCTATTTTTAATATTTAATCTGTTTTGATAATGCAATCCCCATTGTTTAGTGGAAGATTTAAAGAGAATTTTGTGCTTGTAGGGTTCTAAAGCCTTGACATGGTTTTAATCTGATAACGAATGGCTTTAAGTTCATGTTCGTTCAGTTGTTGGCAGCAAATCTAAACCTCTGTTTTTTTGGATTTATGAGGATAAATCCTGCTTTGGCAATCTTGTAGATCCTCAAGAGAATAGTTAAACAGTGATTAATCATTGTTTCTTCACTGAGTGTGCAGAAAAGAATGGAAAAGCTGCATTTCACACTTCTGAAGCAATTAATCCCCATGATCTTAGCCAGGTTTGTCTTGAAGATAAGTCGGGATACAAAACTGTACCTAATTTATCAATGTATGCATGCCATAAAGTATAAAACACACAATTTATTTCATATCATTTATAGTCAAATGTTAAAAAAAGTGACTTTGCCATATCCAAGAGTGTTTCTTACATTACCTTCATATAAACTAAGTACCAGAGATTACAATGGGATTCCTGTTTATTGTGCACATCTGGTGCAGTCACTATGCATTTTCTCATTCACTTGCTGGCATTTTTAGTGATTGTGGCATAAATCACCTTGCTAATCAGAAACATAAGTGACGGGAAGTCATCTCCTTTTTTTGAACAATGGGAAAAAACATATGGCTTCTTAGACAGGACTTGGCTGTTATAGTATTTATGTGGCATTATATTCTGTATTTAGAATTTCATATTAATTGCAATGGTTTGATTGAAGGCGCAGAATGCCCTAGGTTTATGGTCAAAGTGTTGCTTTTACACGATGCACACGGCATGCCACATGCTTAACATTTTATACCATTCAAAACACAAAAATACATCAAGCTATATACCATGTATTTTTAATTTCATGTGGATGCTTTCAAGTATGTTTTAATTGGTGTTGTTGCAAATGAGATACCATGTGGTAGAAGGCAGTTGCGGTTCATATTGTCTGTAGTGTGAAGAATTTGATATTATCCCAAATGCAAAAAGTCAAGAGTTTATGTTCTATTTACTTGATCCTGCTAAATGAACCAAGCTTGAATGTATTTGAATAGAGTGGTGCTAACTGGGTTGATCCCCATGGCTGGGAAAATTAGGAATGACTGATACTGAAACATTGACATGTTTAAAAGCTGCTGAGTTTATCCAAAAATATATACCCAAGGTGTCAATATTCCCAAGATCTTTTTTTTTTTTGGTATGGGGGCGGGTCTTAGTCACATTTCTACAGATAGAAGTCTCCCCCCCCCCATTTAATTTAGCTGGGCTATTTATGTTGGGGGGGTAATTATATATTGTGAAGAAATTATATTTTAATATAAAGGGGATAGGAGCTTCATGTTTTGAACTGTGGCTCAGTACTTCAGTTTGACATGAAACATGAGGTAACCCTGTATCTTATTAGGCCTCGGACCTCTGCAAAAAGGTTGCGATATATGGGGGCTTACAATTGTGAAAGTATGTTATCAATTCTATTCACATTGATCAGTGCCTTAAAAAGGACGAAACTTATTGGTGGTGTTTATATAACAACTATGAATTCCATATTATTCCGTAACTATGCTATGTTTAAATAAGACATAACCTCTGAAGGTCTAACATTTTAGTCTACATCAGAATATTATCCTGAAATTAATTCTGGTTTTGCATATATTAATAATAAAGGTCTTCTTGGTTGTGTTTAAGCTCTGTTTCAGTTGTGGGTCTATCTCAAGCCTATGCTATGTTAACTCGCCTGCCATAAAAAGAGGCAAAATTAAGCAAGTTTTTTTTTAAAGGTTTGTTTGTTTGTTTGTTTCATAAAATTTATACATGGCAGCAGTTTATTAGTAGAGTTAAAGAAAATTCAAATTTTCTATATAAACCACAAATGAAAGAGAAAAACCTAGCTGCATATGCTTGAGCCTGGAAATATGTATTAAGGGGCTGCCTGGAATGCAACCTAAGCCTGTGATTTTTTAAAAAATGTCATATTATAGGGAGAGGAGAGGGGAGATGTCATTATATAGTATTTGTTTTCACTCATTTAACCAGCAAATAAACTTGCTGTTTAGATACAAACGACAAAACAAACAAACAAACCTCCTTACACATTAACTACATATTTATTGGGTCCATTGAGTTAGTTGCAAAAAAGAAGAAGAAAGAAATTAGGTTTTAATGAACCTGCCTGTTTTTGATCAATAACTTCAGAGTACCTTTATTGGAACCAACCAAATAGTCACAAAGATGTGGTAAGCTTTCACATTCTCAGTAACTCTTTGTATTGCAAGAAGTTACACAAAGTAGGGAGGGAAGGGGACATCTTGTCTCATGAAGAGTTCTGAAGGATAGCTTGTCATACTTTTGTGGCATTTTTGACAATTCGGTTGATCCCAATAAAGGTAATACAGCCCTGCTATGGGTTTTGGAATTTTGTCTTAAGGACCAACACAGTCACGTTGTGTTTAAGCAATGTTAGCTTTACTTTAGGCAAAAATACCTCACTAACTGCTGAAAATGTCATAGTAGGTTTCTGAAAGGCAAAAAAGAACCCTAGGAAGAAACTAATATTGACTTGTATGCCTATTTTCTCACCAACAGAACTATATAGCTCAGTGGGAGCTCAATGTTGTCAAATGATCAGGACAAAGCAACCAAGCCAGTTAAGCTTTTTTTTTTTTTATAATTACAGCCTAATATCTCAATAAAATGTCGTGTCATCTAGCTCAATATGTCATTTTTTATGATGCCAAATGATTGTGGTAAAGAGTGGCAAAATGTCAGTTACAGTTTTTAAGCATTTTGCAGCTTTAAACTCCTAGAATCCATCTAACACGATGGGATATTGTGAATGAGACTTTATATCAGCCAGCAATAGAAACCAAACATAGGATTACCTTATAAGTAGACTCAGAAGCCAGTCAGGCACACAACAACTTGTTGTTGTTGTTTAGTCGTTTAGTCGTGTCCGACTCTTCGTGACCCCATGGACCAGAGCACGCCAGGCACTCCTGTCTTCCACAACAACTTACCATATCATAAAATATCAGGGCGTTGTTCTGTGACTTGTTTACTGTAATTGAATTTCTATACTGGGCTGGCCAATGTGGTGCTTTGCAGTTGTTGTAGACTATGGGTCTTTCCACACCTACCTTTTATAGTGGTCTATTAAGAGTGCATTTGGAGCTGACTATATGCACCTTTGGTCACATGTCACTATTCTTATAGATTGAGTTCAGGTTTTCTCCTCTGCCCTAATAGTAAAGGTAAAGGTACCCCTGACTGTAAGGTCCAGTTGCGGACGACTCTGGGATTGTGGTGCTCATCTCGCTCTATAGGCCGAGGGAGCCGGCGTACAGCTTCCAGGTCATGTGGCCAGCATGACTAAGCTGCTTCTGGCGAACCAGAGTAGCGCACGGAAACGCCGTTTACCTTCCCACCAGAGTGGTACCTATGTATCTACTTGCACTTTGACGTGCTTTCGAACTGCTAGGTGGGCAGGGGCTGGGACCAAACAATGGGAGCTCACCCCGTTGCGGGGATTCGAACTGCGACCTTCCGATCAGCAAGCCCTAAGCACTTTGGTTTAGACCACAGCACCACCCACGTCCCTGCCCTAATAGTAGGTTGTGCCAAATTAGGCCTGGCTGATATATAAATATATCGGTCAGAACTGGTATGAGGGGCAGACCACGATGACAGCTTCACTCAGCGGTATATTGCTGGTGAAACTGTCGCCGCTCCTGAATCCCTCTGCCTCCAGCACTCAGCACACTAAGGCAAAAACAAGCTGCATCGGCTTGGTTCCAATTGGCTACAGGTAATAATGGTTCACATTAAGTTGGGAGTTTTGGTCCTAGATGGCAGTGAACAACCAGTTAACTGCTTGGAATGATAGGATGGGTATAGAGGTACAGGGTTTGGATCTAAAATACCATGGGTATTACTGTACTCATGGTTATTAAGGCATGAGTCTACACTCCAGCTTCTGTCAAATAAATGGAGAAACTGAACTGAAAGAGGCACTTTTCAGTGCTAATATTTCTTTTTAGTGCATACATGCAAAATACGGGAAGCTCTCTTCCTCCTTTCTCTTATAACTGTTGCTTCTTATATAGTACTTACTTAAGAGTCTAATTAGAACTGTCATCTTACATAGCTCCCATACATTTCAGAATTTCCTGTTGTCCTGGGTACAGCTAAATGTGATTTACCAGTGTCCCAGTTAAGTTGCATGGAAAAATGTGCCACATGCAGGATATACCTGGATAGAACACTTACACCTTCTAATAATCTCCCATTGCTGCTGCTGTTAACAAGTGACAGAGAGGCTCACATATCTAAATATAAACTTTTCCTGCCTTCTGTATTTCAGGCACCTTCCTTGGTGACTGATTCTCTTTTTGCCACTTCATTAAGGCCGGATTCAATGTGTCCCTTTGTAAATAATGCATAATAAAAATGTATTTGGAGTGATTTGGGTGAGAACTAGCTTGTTGTGTCCGAATTTTGTGTGTATAGTTGTCTGAGTGTTGAGATATGTTTTAATTAGCACCTGACCACTTAAGTTCTGGCTTGATTGGAAAAAGTATGCTTGTTTCTCTGGATGTATTTGTGCATATAAATACCTAGGAGCATTGAACTCTGAGGTTTCCATGTAATTTATTTTCAGTGTGTAGTGTAAACTGCTGTGCTGTATATACATTTTATATTTATGTCAGAAAAGGGTTGCAGAGGGGTGCTTTAAAACCACCTTTTCAGCTCTAAATAGCTATTGTGTACATATGGTAAGGTACTGCTGCTTAACAATTAGTAACTGCTTTGATGAAACTAAATTACATGTTTAAGTTCCCATCAGGAAGTCGCTTCACATATCTGTATTAATGTATTCAAGGCTCGAGAAGGAAAGTTAATTTTCCAGCTTAAATATTTAATTCAAGCTTAAAATTTAGTCTGTAATTAGAGTTCCCAAATGGCAGGAACATGGAGTATTTGTCCATTTTAATTAGATTGTTGTTTACCTATTAATTATATATCATATCTTGTCATATAGTTTTGATGGTAACAGATGGTGCTAGGAGTTAGTAAGGGTTTGAACAAAATAAGATTCCACATGATTTATTAAGTTGCACTTTATTAGTATGTGGTCTGCTTTAGTCAGGTTATTCTCCTGAATAAGAACTTTGAAACATTGCACACATGTTGATTATTCTTTTATAGAGTCCAGGAAAATATTATAGTTAGGCTCTGATCCCTGCTTAGAACGTGTTTCATTGGAATCTGTGGCAGTTGCATCCAGGTAAACAACCCACTGAGGTATCAGCTTTCAGAGACAAGGGCATTATTCTTTTCTTAGCTTGTGTCTATATGTGGCAGTGATGCTTATTACTCTTCATACATAAATATGTCTGGATTTAAGATGCCTCGGTTCCCCTGTCTTCTAAAGCTGTAATACAAAAGATGAAAGTATTGGATTTGCATGTGGGAAACTTGGGTTCAAATCTCTTCTCAGCCGTGAAATTTTGCAATATGAAATGTTAAAACCAGCTTAGATAATTATTTACTTTCCAAAAGGAGGTTGAGATACTTTTGGCTGCTTTCTTCAGTCTTGGGAGTAGTCTGTGTTGTATACAATCTCGGGGCCCATGAATCCTTGATTTGCAAGTGTCATTTTGGAGCTTCAGTGATCAGGAAATCTGCCGTGGTTTAAGATTATGGGCTCACAAATTGCACATTGCATGCAAGTTGAAAATTATACTTAGTGAAAAAAGGGCAAAAAGAAAGCTGTGAGCTAGCCCTAAGTGCTTGCTTGTTACCAACTAGAAGATAACAAATATTGAGAGAGCATTTTCTCTCACCATATAGGAGAAGGAACTTTCTTCTTTAAGGTAACCATATATTCAGAAATAGGTGTGTGCAGCCAATTTATACTGTTTCCCTCTGCATTGGAGAAAGCTTGCATTTACTTTTGAAGTTATTTAGGTTCATATTATGTAGATTTTTTCCCTAAATTAGGAAAGAGGCATGAAGGAATGATCAGTAGTGATATTAGTGTTTTAAAATATTGACAATTTTTCTCTTGAAGATACGGTCAGAGTTTTGTTAGTGAAAATAAACAGATGGCCACACTGAATGCGGTAATTTCAAGACTTGGTTCAGTGGGCGACTCGACAAACAGTTGATCTATAAAATTCTCTTCTTGTTCTGGCACTCATTTTATACATACATTACAGCAACAGATGCTTGATGCTGATACTAGTTCACTTCTCTCTATTCCCTTCTTGAAATATGTAACTTTTGCTATGCACACCTAATGTGCTTACAGTGACTTTTCTCTCTCTTTTCCTTTTTTAACAATTGCTCCTCTCAGCCACTGCTTTTAATTGTGTTATTGAGCCAATCTATTGACAAGCAAAGAGATGTATTTGCAAGTATATTTGAAGGGTTTTTAAGCCAAAATCGTTTTGTCACCACCTACATATAAAAAGGTTGGCAGCAATGAAATCATGCTGTTAGATGAACTCTAAAACATTACGTGACTGGCTGTCCAGTATTTTTGTAACTTGTGTGTTCAACAGAGAAATAGAAAATTATTTAATTTGGGTTTAGTGAGCTTTTAAGTTGTGAGAAAAAACAGGTATTATAATGGTCTGTTCCCACAACCTTCATCCGGAGCATTTATGGTAATAAGCATTACGTCTGATCTTCTTTGATATACTTAATAGTGTTGTTCCTTTTCAGGGAGACCTCTTTCATTTTTCAAACAGTGCATATTTTGTTTGGTTCAATTTTCTACTAAGTGGCAAGTTAAATAATGCACAATTCACATAAATTGTTTGCAGCCAAACTTTGCTGAGAGAGGCAACTTGATGACATTGTTTTAAATTTTCACTTAGCAGTTAAGAGTGTGAACATCATTGACAGGACACTGGTATTTGGCAGTCATTCATTTGTGTTCAGGTGGAGGCCTGCAAGACCTGGTAAGAACTCTGTTCTCTTGTGTTATTTTCACACACCCCAGAGATTTGCATCATTCATGTATACCTCACACACCATTGACACATGAATGCACCATTTACCCACTCAAGATTACAGGTGTTCAGCATTCTGATAGTGCTGCATCTATCGCATCAGATATCAAAATAAATACAATATTATATCCAAGTTACAGCAACATACAAGGTGACATTTTTCCACCTTCGCCGCATCAAGCAGTTGGTCCCTTACCTTTCCCGCCCCGACCTGGCCACAGTGATCCATGCGACGGTCATCTCCAGGCTTGACTACTGTAATTCGCTCTACGCGGGACTGCCCTTGAAGCTGTCCCAGAAACTCCAGCGGGTGTAGAATGCTGCAGCGAGACTCCTCACGGGGTCTCTGCCATGGGAGCATATTCATCCAGTGCTTTTCAAGCTGCACTGGCTCCCGGTGTAGTACAGGGTAAGATTTAAGGTGCTGCTTTTGACCTTTAAAGCCCTTCACGGCCTAGGACCTTCGTACCTACGGGACCGCCTCTCCCGGTATGCCCCACGGAGAGCCTCAAGGTCCATAAATAGCAACACTCTAGTGGTCCCGGGCCCTAAGGAAGTTAGATTAGCTCCAACCAGAGCCAGGGCCTTTTCAACTCTGGCTCCGGCCTGGTGGAATGCTCTGCCTCATGAGACCAGGGCCCTGCAGGATCTGATTTCTGACAGAGTTGTTCTGCCTGGCCTTTGGCTTGGAGCCAATTTGATTCCCTCCCTCTCTTTCTTTTTTTCTTTTCCTTCTCCTCCTGCGAGGAGGCTACATTTTAATATTTTAATGTTTCAATATTTTAATGTTGTATTTTAATTTTGTTTTTAAGTTGTAATCATTCAACTTGTTTTTATTATTGCTTGTAAGCCGCTCCGAGCCAGGCCTTGGCTGGGGAGGGTGGGGTATAAATAAAAATTATTATTATTATTATTAAGTATATGGGTAGGGTCAGGTGTGGGACCTGGCAGCTATGGAGACAGACACAGGGAAATGACCTGACAGGTAATGGTGAATTGAGAGATAGGGACCACACCATTAAGGCTGGGTGGGGTGGGGAGTATGCATAGCAATAATTCCAGAAAACAAAAGTAGGCAGTTGAAGGCAAGCCAAATTCTACAATGATAGTCAAGCACACAATATGCTAACATGCACAGTCTTGGGGGCACAGGCTCAAGGGTGTGTGCAAAAATCAGACTCTGGAATGTATGATGTATATGTGTGTGGCGACACACCACTGTCGTGGCGAGATCAAATGTGGGAGCAGCTTCCTGTTCTTTTTGCACCACAGGAACAGTTGGGGTGTTGCCGATACAACTCCTTGCTAAGGGCACAAGGGATCCTATGTTGCCTCTGTTTAGCAGTTGAGGGTTTATGCCACATAAAGGCCATTCTGGAAAACATGTGTCCTAGCAACAGGTGCATTGTCTAAGTCCCCTCAGTTCCTTCGTCTTTGGTTTACGCCTTCATGTGAGAAATGACTGAATATGGATTGGGGAATAACTCCACCCTTTATTCCAATTTACTTACTTACTTGACTTGGGTGAGGGGGCATCACTGAGGAAAAAAACAGATTTTTCTCATGAATATGAGATACCTGTGATAGAACAAAATCTGGTTTTCTGGAGCATAAGCTTTACAATCCACATCCCAACCTATTCTGTTCTAGGTAATTTGTGTTGGCATTTTATCAGCCATCACAATATTTGAGTATCCTGAGACACCACAGCAACTCAGTCAATCACTGTCTGTGTGGCTCATTTTAATTATTGAAGTATTATAGCAAGTAGCTCAAATGCTGGTCTTTAAGCTTTTTCTTGTGGGTTTTCGCAAGTTATTTAAACCTTTATTTATTTCTTCTTCTTCTTTGACACTTCAGTCATGGAGTACTGAGTCTCATTGCACATTTATTTATTTATTTATTTATTTATTTGCCTTTATTAATCAATTTGTCTTAAAGATCACAAAGCAGTTTAACAATAACAACATAGATAAAATAATTTGCAAACTTATGCAAAGACTGACCTTTAGTTCACTATCATATGGATTTCACACATGCATTAAAAGATAGCTAGAGCTTCAAAAGTAGAAGCTGCTGTTAGATGAGTGCTTACACACACAGTGCATGTAAAATTATATCTAACAAAGCGGGTACTATTAGTTCATTTTATGAAAGAAATTTGTGTGGTTTTTAAGATCACAAATGTCAGCAGTGTCCATGCCATTCATGCCAATTGAATTAATACTAAAAACTTCAAGCTGATAAAATGTCAGTATTCTCTTCACTGGAAAGTTCTACTTTTTCTCAATAGTAAGAGAGCTCTGGTATATCTTCGGTATGATTTCGGTAAACAGGAACAGGAACTCCTTATGGGAAGGTACTCCTGTTCAAAAGGCATTTTCCTCTTGAAACACCGCTACAGGAACATAGGGGATTACCTTATACTGAGTCAGATAAGTTCCATCTAGCTAAATATTGTTCACATTGACTGAGGTGCTCCATAATTTCAGCTGTGGCTCTAGTCTTTTCCAGTCTTCCCAGGAGATGCTGGGAAGTGAACCTGGGGCTTTCTGCATGGAAGGCAGATGCTCTGCCACTAAACTATGACTCTACCCCACTAACCAGGTCATCAACATTGGTTAGGACCAGATCTAAAATGGCTGTTCCTCTTGTTGCTTCTCCCGCTTTCTGGACAATGAAGTTGCCTGCAAGGCCAGTGAGGAATCTGTTTGACCTTATGCTCTTGGCTGAGTTTGACATCCAACAAATATCCGGGTAATTGAGGTTCCCCATTACTACTATCTCCCTTCCTTTTGCATGCTTGGCCATCTGTTCCAGGAAGGCATCATCTATGTCCTCCGTTTGGCTTGGGGATCTATAGTAAACTCCCACAATGAGGTCTCTGTTATTCTTCTCTCCCTTAATTTTGACCCAAATGCTCTCAGTTTGGCTTTGAGGTTCCAAATCTTGGATCTCTTCACAGGTATACACATCCCTGACATATAACGCCACTCCTCCTCCTTTCTTGTCTGGTCTGTTTCTCTGAAATAGATTGTATCCCTCCATTATTACATTCCAATCGTGGGACTTATCCCACCAGGTTTCAGTGATGCCTATTATGTCATATTTAGTTTGCTGTACCAAGAGCTCAAGCTCATCTTGTTTATTTCCCATGCTTTGCGCATTAGTGTACAGACATTGAAGTCCATTAATCATTCCCCCGTGTCTCTTATTTAAGGAT